>NC_135561.1:16800364-17020364 GCF_964340395.1 Glandiceps talaboti | reverse complement strand
ATGAATTTCCTTTTTTTTGTATTAAGGTAGCGTTCAGTTTTTTACTGACGGGGGGGGGGTGTCAGATGGAGTCACTTCAGTTTAGTGGTCAAAGAAATAGGGGAAGTAAAAGCAAAGCAACTCAGTATATAAATTCAATTGATTTGACAGCTTGTTTACCATACCAAACGTTTGAGGTGAGGTCTTTTGGAATACCAAACAAGAGCAAGATTGTTGACAAATTTTTCTTTATTGTTGATGAATAGTCCAGTTTTCGAAATCATTCTGAGCAACTCTATCACTCTATATCGAGTCTAAATAAATGTGTTTATTGAGTATTTGGTAAATTGTATTTTAATTCATAAATTTCTTTTCATATTGAACAAATTTGTTTGTGGTAAACGCCATATCCATAGTCTGCAATCCTATTTTTTTATTTTGCAAAGGAGCGTCATGTTTATGGGGTACTCATGCGAATTGCCATTCAAGTGAAACATATTTGGGTTTGTAAATATTCAAACAAACCAATCACATGAATATCATTATGCATATTGATTAGGTATTTGCATAAATATTAACATAATTTGCTATAACATTTATCATTTTAGAAAAAAATTGCTGTGATGATTGTCGGCTGCATGCAATATTGTAAAGCCGTCTGTGATAGTCTTTTTAATGCATATGATAAATATAACTATCACATGCACATCAATTAAATTATTCATCCCAGATTGAGCATGCTCAGACACAAAGGACTGACTATTGGTTAATCTATCGATATCACATTGTAGTACCTAATCTGGAAGTATCAATTGAATAAACCTCCTACAATATGTCATGATAACCATTAATTGTGGTCACTAACAATGTCACACCATTGTTCATAATACTGATTGCATCCTATTTATCATCCTATTTCCCATCATGCAACCTTCAGGATATTCAAGATGGCGGATTTTCAAGGTCCCTAATTTACCTTCTCTTTAAAGTACCTAAGTCATGAGACCACTTTGATATCAAGCAACAATCACCCACTTCCTTTTTCATAGGTCTAAAATCTGTTGCCTTTTGGCCTCTAAACGGTAAACATGGACTTGAAGATATATCAGGTAATGGAAACCATGGTGTAGCCAGAGATGTAGTATTGGATACAAATGCAGTTGGCACTCTTAATGGTGCATACGTATTTGCTGGCAATGCCAACTCGTACATCGAATTTCCAAATAATGGTGCATATGATACTCGTTACTCAATAACGTTGTTGGCGTACGTCTATCCAATTGGCTCTCCTGGCCCTATCTTTAATTTCGGTCGTGATAAGTGGGGTGTTCATTTGTGGCTCACGGCAATAGATCCTATGACGAGTGACCTACAACTTTTTGCCAGATTCACTACGAGACGCCTTTCTTCTCGATCGCATCTTATTTCCGACGTAATACAAAACGAGTGGCAATTTGTTGGTGCTAGTTATAACTACGAGACTGGGTTAGCTAAGCTATGGAAAGAAGACCAGATGGTAAACACAAGCAGCATTGGCAAGCTACAACTATCGACTCAGTTCGAAGCTAGAATGGGTGCACGTATTGGGGATGGGAGAAGTTTTAAAGGAATGATTTCATGTATGTCTGTCTATGACAGAGAACTGACAAGAGAAGATATACAGATGGTTATGGCAGAATGTCGTCTGCAAACAGGTATGCCCAAATGAGAATTATGTACTTGTGTATTACAACAGTTTCAGTTACTCCAGAAATAAATTTGTAGAGAGACGTTAAGTCGTAATATTGTAGTAATTAATTGTGTGTTTGTGCCATTTTGCGATTTTCACGGAAACTATACGTAGTAGAAAGTGTAGATTTTAACCTCTCATGTTAAGAGATGTAATTAAATGGTCATGTCATGTCAGTCTGTCTGTCTGTCTGTCTCTGTTTGTTTGTTTGTTTGTTTGTTTGTTTGTTTGTTTGTTTGTGTATGTATGAGTGTGTGTGTGTTGGGTGGGGTGGGTGAGGTGGGTTGGTGGCTGGAAGGATGTATAGATTTTTGGGTAGATAGATGGTCATGGTTAGATAGATACACTGTAGATGGATGGATGGGTGGATGGATGGATGGATGGGTTGGTGGACGGGCAGATGAACTGACTCTGACTGACTGACTGACTGACTGATGGACTGACCGACCGACGAGTGTTTTTGAGAGAGTGAGTGAGTGTTTGTTTGTTTGTTTGTTTGTTTGTTTGTTTGTTTTGGTTGATAGAAATTCTGATGATATGGTTAATACCGTGAATCACTGACATTCTTTTTCAGATTTTGATTGTTTTGATGATGATTTAGCTATGGGATACAGAGGTCACATTGCCACAACCCAATCAGGACATACATGCAAGAAATGGACAGAGGAGCTACTATATGCACACGACTATACTCCTGATAAATTTCCGAATGCAGGTTTAGGTGACCACAATTTTTGTCGCAACCCGAGTGGTGAACCTACTGCATGGTGTTATAGCACACACCCATTGGTTCGTTGGGAGTATTGTAACGTCGATGCTTTCCAATGCAGTAAGTGAAATACGTACATTATATTTCTGTCAGGTCCTATTTTATACCTATTCTATAGATGCTAAATGAAGTATGTAAGGTACGCTGTGACGCGGCACCATATACACGGGTCAACCCCTTTCATATAGATAGAGTGAGGGCGAAGCAACAAGATGTATTTGTCCCATGTCTTTCCAGGTGTTTTGTACTTTATCATACTCATTTTGTGTAACATATGTTGCGTCTTTGTTTCTATTATTATATTTTTGTGCTTTTATGATGTCTTATCATGACATGTTTTGTCTCTGCTTAATGTATAAGTTCTCTATACATTGTCTCAGCTTCTTTCGTCTTCTTCATTACATGTCTGTCTGTCTGTCTGTCTGTCTGTCTGTCTATGTAGAAAAATAAACGCATATATGATCTTTTTTGTTCAGATCCTGAATGCTTTCTGAGTGTATACGGTGGAGACTACAGAGGCCTCCTATCCACAACAACATCAGGCAAGACATGTCAGAAATGGAACATTCAAACACCACATTCTCATCACTACTTTCCAGCAGCCTTTCCCGTAGCAGGTCTTGGTGACCATAACTACTGCCGTAACCCTGATAACATGCCTCACCCTTGGTGTTACACAACTGATCCAAATACTCGCTGGGAATACTGTGAAGTCGGTGTTCCAGCTGAACACTGTGGTATAGGTAAGTTCAAAAAATTAGTGTGACAATTCCAACCAATCTACATCTCTGATAGAGGAGAAATGAAGTTGACATGGTGTTTTAGCCATGGAACACAAAGTTTTTAACTCATAGATAGACACAATTCAACTTGAGACTATCATTAACAGATACAGCAACACACAGAGCAGGATTCTTTACCCAGTCACATTTTACAGTGCAGTAAAAACAGCCTTCTGCTGATGAAATAATTACACATTGGCTGATGTTGATTCAATTGACAGTTTCCTGTGTAACTGATAATCAACATGAAACTTGCCTGCTTCTACATCTTCACTATTAGTGACACTTCAACAATAGTGTACTTAGAATTTGAAGTGTTTGTTTGTTTGTTTGTGTGTCCATCTATATCTAGGTAGGACATCTAAATTAACCGCTGGACTGCTAGTAATGCACTTTGATACACACTACTTTTACAGTTCCCAGTTGTGATTTGATGTTGAGCAAAATTCGTGCATATAATTATGGGGCGAGATCGATAGTTCAATATACTATAAAAACCTTAACACTTTTACTTAAGCCTCAGAACCCCCCTTTCCTTTCTAACTAATTTGACCAAAATTGAAAATTGTTTCAGACAACAGTCATTTTCAAATCTGTGTAACAGTAAATAGTGCTATGAATATAAAGCCAGTATGTAATGTGGAAAATAATAGCTGTTTTATTGACACTCTATTTTAGTGCCATGCATTTACTATAACCAACATTGCCATTTTAGAAATATTTGTTTTTACGGGTACCCAAACAGATTCATTAAAAGTACAATCTTTTTTGTAGGATGAGAACTAAAATGGTTCAACCCCCACTCCCAAAGTAAAAGAGTTTAGTAACTGTTGTTTATTCTACACTGAACTATTAATCTTGTCCCTGAATAAGGGACCGGTCAGTTTCTCCTGCCTGGGGGGGGGGGTTTCCATCGGGCCAACGGAAAGTAACTGACCCCCAACTCTCTGTAAAATTAAAAAAAAAACAGACTGAACCCCCCCCCCCCATCACTCAATTCTAAAACACAGTGACTCCCCAATATATACATGACATGCATTTGATCGTTACTCAGACTGGACTGCTTAACTAAATACTTTTTACAAGAGAGCACTAACATGTGAAAGGCAACTACATAATGAAAAAAAGTAAGAGGTAGCGGGAAGAGTTTTAGACTGGGATATGTCAACTTCTTGTGTTTGTGTGGTGGGTGGGGGGGGGGGTCCATGGGGTCTGCCCTACAAGCTCTGGAGTTTTTTACTCTGAGAGCCTACTTTTAGGCTATTCAGAGCCTTTCACACAATAACCTCCAAGCTTTGCCTGACAGCACCAGTATCAGAAATTAAACTATTCTTTACACAGAGGGTTGAAATATGTTCTTAACAAGCGACCTATCTATCACAATAACTTCTCTGTGGTTTATTTTGTAACATCTGCAGAAGTGGTTCTATTGTTCAGCTCTTCCACTATGCAGTTTTGTTTTTACAAATTAATATAATAAAGGGGTTAGCGGTTTCATATGATGACTCGCACACAACACACGTTTCACACAGAAGGCTGGCACAATATTGAACAAATTTATATTATAGTCATCATTTTATACAAATATTCTATTTTTACACCTAATTTAAACTTTATCAACTGCCCGTTACAATGTCAGCCTACAGGTTACATGGAATCATAGACTGTCTATGATTCAATACATGATTATCATCATGCCATACGATCAGAAATCCTGTCAATTGTGACATTTTGATTCAATTGAAACAATAAACATTCCCACACTCCAAACACTGTCAGAACAGTGTTACAACTCAACCTACCAAACTTCATTCGAGACCTCTAAATGTTTTCGAGGTATTCACTTTATGCTATCATCAACCTACACACGCCAACATAGCTGCGATAATTGTATCATTTTGTTGTGATTTTGAGGATTTTTTCTTCTGTTTTGTGCTTTTGTTTCGTTCCGATGTTTAACTGGAAGCAAACACTACCGATTCAGATCTGAATCACAACGTTGGGATGATTTGTTTCCTAACTTTCGCCTTACCTACCAACAAATTGGACATTTCCTAACTCAAACATAATTTATGGAACCTTCAAGACCCAAGATATGTTCAGTGGTACCCCAATCCCATCCAAATCGATAAACGTAGCAATGCATGCAGCATTTTGAAATGGTAGTATGTTGACATCATGGTACGATTGAAAATCCTGTTATTTGAGATATTTTGATTCAAATCAAAAATACATTTTAACAGAAAATGGAATTTGCAACATGGACATCACGAATGGTACATCTGCTACTCATACTAGTATTAATGGTATAAAGAAGACAACCCCAAGGTCTATTGCAAGACCACAAAACATGGACAAAAACACCAGAATGTCTAAAGACCCAGTCTCCACCACGGATAAACCAATGGTCAAATCTACTGCAAGACAGTTTACGAAGGTCCATAGCATTTATGTGTCCAGCAGCAGCCGACCACCTATAGCCAAAACCATGAATGGTGATGATTTGGGAACAACAGAGAGTGTAGTGACGACTGAGATGTCTCCTCTGACATTTCATAATGAAACACAGATAAACAACAGTCCGGCGTCAGGTACGTGTAGGTCTAGCTAATACTACTATGTTCTAATCATTTGTTGATTAAAAAATACTCACAAGGTGATTGTTGAGGGGTTTTGATTGAAATGCAGACAATTATGATAAGTATTCTGCTAACCATGTTAGATTTAGTAACGTTACAGCCAGGACAAGAAAAACATGGTGACAGGGCTTTCAGTGTTGCTCCAGTTTTATGGAATGCTCTCCCTCTCCAAATCCGTCATTGTAATAATTGCAATGTTTTTAAACGTATGCTGAAACCTTGCCTTCTTTTAGATGTCACCGTTTTAGTTTTTGCACAACAACAATAACAACAACAACAGCGACAACAACAACAACAACAACAACAACAACAAATACCAGCATCACCATCACCATAATCACTGACATGGTTATACCTCAACTTAATCCAAAATTAATTCTCATCAGTCAAATATAAAATGCTCTAAGTGAATTGTGTGCTGTAAACATTGTAAATTAATCTAGGCATTTCACCATATAATTTCCCCTTTCTTCTTAAAACACTTTAGCACCAGTGGAAGTAATAACAGGTGTTGTAATTACCATTATAACACTAGCAGTCATTGGTTGCATCATCTGGTGTATTTGCAAATGGAAGAAAGATCCTGAAGGGGCCTTCTCAGTACAAAGTCTGAAGCGGAAATCGTCGGGATTTTGGAGTGTGGAAAGTGTAGAATAAGACAAATCTAAGATTTAGACTGCCAATATATACCTATTTAAGCAGTATGCCCCACTTTGCTGGTCCGTGTGTACATTACATGCGTACACAGGTAACTGGTAATTGAATCTAGCGCTCTCATCACAGGCCTAGGGCTCGAAAAAAGCCTTTGTGTTTGTTTACAACTATTGTTTGCCTGTTACTTTTTGTTCACTATTTATTTACAAATGTTTACTTACAAGGTGTCATGTACTATAGTAACGATTTGGAAAGCAGGTGTTACAATTTTGACTATTCTTTTGGCTAAACTGTGGCTACCTTATTAATTATTAATGAGTTACTTCTACCGAGCGCCCTCAAGCGGCGACCCTTGTCCCCTGGGGCAAGATCTAGAGACGTCTCTATGATACAGCCTGAATACAATCTAATATAAAGGGTTATCCCTTCCTTATCATAAAGTATTTTTGACTAGTAACGAGGATGTACATTTAGATGTTGACTTGGAAATATTCATGCTGTATAAATTATAAGTATAATTTAATGTAGTGAATTTGAAATATGTAAAGAGTCAATGGTAAATATAATGTCAAAATTAAAGGTTACGCTCTCTTCTGTAGTGTGGTGTGGTGTGGTGTGGTGTGGTGTGGTGTATTTGTGTGTGTGTGACGCCGACAGATAAACTGTCATAAATATTCAGTGTGTATGCGATGAATAACCATGTCCGCTAAGTCCCATCATGATTTGGTGTGTCAGTGAAAGAACGAACAAGTTTAGGAAAATACTTGTATTCCTTCAACTGCAAGGCTTCTTTGAAAATGTTTTGTTAGGTACAATAACTTACTCGTAACATCACAAAATATGTATTGCATCACATTTAATGGTAGATGTACTTTTGTAGCTGTATACAGGATAAATCAAATCAAAGCCATGTTTGGGTCCGCACCCAAAAGTCAGCGCCCTGAACGGCGATCACGATTTCAACCTGTTCAGTACTGCTTATGGAAAATATCAACAACTGATTAACACGTGCAATGTGTAGTTATTGGTATTTTAACAATGTTGAGTAAATGCATAATATGATATGATGATGATATGATATGATATGAAATATGATACTCCAGTTACAACTAGTGTAGTTATAAAATGGTGACATATCGAAAACCTAGCTTTGGCTAAAGATTTAAACTTTTCAGTATACTACCTACGGATAAAATGGACCACTTACTAACAAATACAATGTCGTTTTTTTCTGTAAGTAATTGACCAATTTTAATGAATGCTTCTCTGGTTATTTGACGCCCTCGTGTGCAACTAATATATAATCATACCATGTGGACATGAAATTTATGGCAAGCAAATATAACAATTGTCCAATATCAAAATAAGACAATGTAAATGATAACAATATATTTAAAAAAAATAACATACAAAACAATGTAAATGATAACAATATATTAAAAAAAAATAACATACAAAAAAACAATAGTTCATCTTTATACTACTGAAAATTAAAAATACAAATTGATATACAAATGTAAAATGTAAATGTAAGTTTGACGAATGCCATTACATATTTGACGGATAATTACACAAATGGCTGTTAATGAATAGCAAAGTGAAATTAACGAATACAACCATTCACTTTTATCAAACAGATAGCTATTTAAGAATAGATATATGTAAATTAGATAATGAAAACATTAATTTCAAACTGGTCATATGGATGAGGATTGGGTATTTATTTTGGATTTTTCATTTATAAAACAATTTTATCATGATGGCTTCCTCTTTGACAAATCAATGTGAAAACACATTGACTAAGTCTGTGTTTGTAACTCAATACATTGCAGAAAGCTAAACAAATGTGCAAAATTGGTTGTTAATGTATGTACAATAACAAAGATTTCACACATTTATCGGTCTTTTACAATTTATTATAAACAAGGACTTGGTATCCTTTTTCACATTCATTTTTCAAGTAGCAGGCCATGATAAAAATTCATAAATTAAAAATCCAAAATAAATGCCAATCCTTACCCATATGGCCACTTTTATACGAAAAACAGTATTTGTTACAAAATTAATTCAGCTTTTTCTACCACACATTGCATTTAATGCCAGTTATATATTTTCTGATGAGAACGCATTTTGTTTTGTTTGTTTTTGTTTTAATTTCAAATTTGTTGTTGTTTTTGCTTTGATTATTTTGTTTAAGCAATTGTAGTTTGGGCCACAAACTTGACTAGTTTGTTTCAAACTATTTCTGTGGTCCAGCCATGAACTCTGTGTTCATCCATCAGTTTATGTATAATATTTATTCCACTGTCTTTCTTACTTTCTCTCTTGTTATGTTGATATGATTTTGAGTTTGTGGCAAATAAAATAATTGATTTTATGCATGAAAATGTATGTTATTGAATACTGCAATACATGGCCTGCCATAGATAAAAGGACATCACAATCCATATGTGTTACATGTATCTATATGCGTATGTACTGTCCCACAACATACGTACGTACTGATGATTGATGGAGTCTAATAATGGAGATACATATACACTTTTACTTCTATCATCACAAAAACTAAATGTGAATTGAAAACATATAAATTTATCTATTTTTTGTTTACATCTCAGATCAAAGATCAACGAGATAAAACAGGAGAACGTTATCGTTGACATCTCACGGCCACACATTGCATTTAATTATTGCTGTCAAAACACCAATCATGATAGATAACACCGTATAGGTCATAATAATAATATAGTAGCAATTGCAAAGCTTACCTCTTAATATGTACACAGGATGAAGAAGAAATTGGCAACAAGGTTCTGTACGGTAACTTACACGATGAAGTAATGTGTACGAGCTCGGTGACAAAAATAACTCTATTTGCATATAACACTTGGTGACCTCAGCTGATTGTGTACAAGATAAAGGTTTATTAAATTTGTTCATGTCGTGGCAGTATATTTACAAGGCATTCATCATTAGGCATAATGGCCAATAATTGCCACTGGTGGCGTGTTAACATGTTAACATGTAATCATAAATTTGTATCTTTTCCACTAAGTTATGTAACCAATGTATAGTTATTGCCTATTTATTCTTGACTTGAAAGCTCATGGGTCAGTTGACCTGATGCAATAAACACACACACACACACACACACACACACACACACACACACACACACACACACACACACACACACACACACACACATATATATATATATATATATAAATCTTTTTTCACGTGTGAGAAATGCAGGCGGTATGTGTATTAGTAGTAGTTGAAGTCCAGGTTACTATTAGACTATGCTGTTCTTTTTATTCCTATATCAGTTTAAGGCCTAATAACAAACGGTGTAGTTCTGATTACGCTAGCTCAATTTTAGAAAAGGTGGGGTAGGTAGATTTTTTATTTTATCTTATTATATATTTTTTTCTGTGTGAGTGTCTAGTTCTGGTTTTCCAGTGTTTTCTAAATGGTCTCTGTGTTACTGGTTTCTTCCTACCAGATGTACAGCCATTACAGATTAGAAAAACTGTTTTATTTTTTTTTTAAAGTTGATGTCCACTATTTCTCGTGAGACTTCACAATTTTTGCGAGTTTACTATTGTTTCTCTCGGATTTTTCTTTGATATTGCTAGCGCTAGTATAATTAAGTCTAGCGACTGCTAGTGACAAAATACTCTCCTTAGGTCACTCATATTTTCCTTGCCTGAACAAAGAAAAATATTGGGGAATTACACCTCATTGGGGACATAAATGTATCCGACTAAGTCGACAGCTGATTACAAGTAACGTTTCAGTATCAGTGTTCTTAAATGTGAACGCCGTTTGGAATAGGGGCCCAGATATTGCCTGAAGAAACACTGTCAATCACAGTTTAGGATGCAATTCCTCGCTGTAAAGTTATTTGAGGTTACTTGTCCATCAAAGACAATTCAAGTTACAAAGATAAACGCTGTCTGCGACTCAGTCCTCATATTCGGTTTTAGTCAGTGTACAAAATACTCGATCATCTGTGACTCTAAAAATTATTAAAGAGCAAATAAGTGACAACACAACGACATAAACGAGCTTGGTGACCAAGACTGCGTTTTTGCGAAATGTTCGGCACCATGAAATAAAAATTCGGTTATGGCTCAGACCAAGATCTAGAGGGGCGTAACTCATATAGCCTGTTTACTGCGCTGTTGAAATGCATCGTTATAGCTGGTCGTACCTCCTATCCCTTGCATCCTCAGGAGGTAAGATCAGCTGACGATGCATTCCAACAGTGCAAGAAATAAGTTCGACACCCAGCCCTTAACACATAAATGTTATGGTGATGCGTACCCCTTGTTCTAGGGTATTGAACAACAGAGCAAGAGGGGTGCATCACATATAATTTATGTGTTAACTTAGGTAACAATTCAAACTATATGATCTGAATAGAATTTGTTAGAATCTTGTTAGATATGGAAAACATGTGTGGTTGTAATTACACGTACATAAGTCACATATTTCAGTTTACATCTGATGTTCTCGTTTTTTGTTTTGTTCTTAAGAAGTTTCTGATTTTGCAAGTAGTGCTATTTAAGCAGTCACTACATTTAATTTTGATATGCAATCGACACTCTTGAAATCGAGTTGCTCTAGGCTCGATTATATTTCTGAAAACTATTTTCTCCCAGAATGTTTAATGCTTTTCTTTTTTTTTGATGTTAATGTTTACTTGTTATTTGTATGTTGTCTCTATTGTGGGAAGTATATTTGAACTCAGTTTAATTTCCATGAAAAGTAACCAAGCAACCAAGAAACATGACGTACGACTGTGTCTCTTCAACGCTGACTTAAAAGAGAAAGCTGGACTGGTAAGGAAGACTTTAGTTGGGGAAGCATCCAACAGTCTGTACGTTGTATGAGTAGGTTATGTTTTTCAGTCTAAACAGCGAGACCAGAGACGGGAGAGAGTGGATGGAGATTAATGTTGACCTACGTTTTCTACTTTAAAAATCACCCACGATAAACAATAAAGCTTTAACTTCACTCAGATTCGCATATCATATACAGCATAGATGCATCACAACGCTACTAAATATTAAAGTATACAATATTTGCTTTTCGAAGAACTTTTGATTTTGTTAAATTTCCAACTTTTTGAAAGTTCCTTTCAACCCCGTAGCTGGGTCTTCTCCAACCGTGCTGCCTCCAAGTGCATCAGCAGATAACGGGAAGCCGTATTTGTTGTTTTCTATGAAAGCCTCCTCACTTGCTAAAAGTGTTTCATTCTATTTTTGGTTACTGAATTCGGGAATTGAACCACCATATTCTGCCGGAAGGAAACGAGAAGGAATGTACTCATGTAGGGTACCGTATTCTTCACCATGAAAGTGTAGTTAGAAATAAATTATAATAATAAGAATCAAGAAAGGAGATATATCAATGATACTCGATTTTCTCATCCATCCATCCATCCATCCACATACATACATACATACATACATACATACATACATACATACATACATACATACATACATACATACATACATACATACATAAAAACATACATACATACATACATACATACATACATACATACATACATACTTTACATCAGATGCACGATATGTTTTGCTTAATGTATTGAATTTTAAGTGTGTGTTCATAAGATACAGCCTAAAACTAAACACCATAAAGTATGCAAATTACTAATTAATCTTCATTGCGTGTTTACCCTAATCTAACGAGTTCTTGTGTTTAGCATATGGAAGACACGTAGCAAGTTTAATTAGAATCAGTACCATAGTTTTTGAGATATTGTGTCCACCGACAGACAGACAGACAGACAGATAGACAGACACACTCACAGACACATATACAGACAGACACACACGCAGACATACAGACAGACAGACAAAAGCACAACATAACTTCCCCTTATGGGAGGTAAAAATGAAGAGATGTGTATAAACTATACAGCATATTACCGATTTCTGCGCTCTCTCTGTTTGACACTACCACACAGTAAGTAATAAGAAACTACATGCTACACGAGGACGCACAATTAATGTTTTGACGTCTGCTTTGGATGCCTTTAGGGACGTGGAAAATGAGTTAAATTGATTTAGACAAAATGGCTATCTTAAAGAGTAGCATGTGAAGTTTCTTATTGGTTTCTGAGTAGTAGTATCAAACTGAGCCAGTTAACGCTAACATGTAACGGGCTATATATATTTAAAATGTCATCCTTTGGATATGAGTTATTTGCAAATTTAAATGGCTCAAACAATACCATCTTTTACCATACATTCTGAGGTTATGATTGCGCAAATCATGTGCGCACAATAAATGATTCGTGTTTCATATGACGAAATGAGATGACATGCAGTACTGCTGCTAGCGACGATAAGTAACTGCCATCTGCTGTCTCTCCGTAGTCGGGAGCAGCTACAGTTGTAATCATCAACACTGTATACGTAAGTGACCATAGCTAGTCGTCGTATTCCTTGAATAAGGTTTGTATAATATTAATATTATATCATGAATCTATAATTTCCACTTTAGCAGTTTTCGACAATATGACTCTTTCATTGTCGAGTGTAGTGTCAGGCGTCTATTGTTAAGGGTATACACGCATAGATACATTGTTATGATATAGATCAACGCTAACTGTAAGAGTTGCCTGCATATCACAGTAGCGACGCTAATTAACGATAGATAGATAGATAGATAGATACATCGATATATACATATGTACAGACAGACAGACAGACACAGACAGATAGATAGATACATACATACATACATACATACATACATACATACATACATACATACATACGTACACACACACATACATACGTACACACACACATACATACATACATACATACATACATACATACATACATACACACATACATACATACATACATACATACATACATACATACATACACACATACATACATACATACATACATATATACACACATACATACATACATACATACATACATATATACATACATACATACACACACACATACATACATACATACATACATACATACATACATACATACACACACTGTGTAACAGAAAGATATAACTCACCATGCGAGACTATAAACCTACGGATTGAGAAACAGACTGAGATAAAGGGAGAAATACGTGTACACTGCTTTTACTATCGTAATACACACTGTTCATAAATCAGAGAAACAGTATATATTATGTTCATTTTTCGTTTCAAAGATCGATTTGCAGGATATCATGCCGAGTTATTTCCATATACCAAACACTATATTAATAATGTTTGTGCTATGCGTTGCTGGAGATGAAGACGTGTCATCGAAAAAGTGTAAGTAAATAAATAAATAAAAATGAATATTATATATAAAACATATAATATTTTTCATACTCCCTCAACACCAAGTTATGAATATTTTTTTTGTATTAAGGGAGCGTTCAGTTTTTTTTACTGGCGGGGGGGGGTGTCAGATGATGTCACACCTTCAGTTTAGTGGTCAAAGAAATAGGGGAAGTAAAAGCAAAGCAACTCAGTATATAAATTCACTTGATTTGACGGCTTGTTTACCATAACAAACGTTTGAGGTGAGGTCTTTTGGAATACCAAACAAGAGCAAGATTGTTGACAAATTTTTCTTTATTGTTGATGAATAGTCCAGTTTTCGAAATCATTCTGAGCAACTCTATCACTCTATATCGAGTCTAAATAAATGTGTTTATTGAGTATTTGGTAAATTGTATTTTAATTCATAAATTTCTTCTCATATTGAACAAATTTGTTTGTGGTAAACGCCATATCCATAGTCTGCAATCCTATTTTTTTTGTTTTGCAAAGGAGCGTCATGTTTATGGGGTGCTCATGCGTATTGCCATTCAAGTGAAACATATTTGGGTTTGTAAATATTCAAACAAACCAATCACATGAATATCATTATGCATATTGATTAGGTATTTGCATAAATATTAACATAATTTGCTATAACATTTATCATTTTAGAAAAAAAATTGTTGTGATGATTATCGGCTGCATGCAATATGAGTAAAGCCGTCTGTGATAGTCTTTTTAATGCATATGGTAAATATAACTATCACATGCACAACAATTAAATTATTCATCCCAGATTGAGCATGCTCAGACACAGAGGACTGGCTATTGGTTAATCTATAGATATCACATAGTAGTACCTAATCTGGAAGTATCAATTGAATAAACCTCCTACAATATGTCAGGATAACCATTAATTGTGGTCACTAACAATGTCACACCATTGTTCATAATACTGATTGCATCCTATTTATCATCCTATTTCCCATCATGCAACCTTCAGGATATTCAAGATGGCGGATTTTCAAGGTCCCTATTTTACCTTCTCTCTAAAGTACCCAAGTCATGAGACCACTTTGATATCAAGCAACAATCACCCACTTCCTTTTTCATAGGTCTAAAATCTGTTGCCTTTTGGCCTCTAAACGGTAAACATGGACTTGAAGATGTATCAGGTAATGGAAACCATGGTGTAGCCAGAGATGTAGTATTGGATACAAATGCAGTTGGCACTCTTAATGGTGCATACGTATTTGCAGGCAATGCCAACTCGTACATCGAATTTCCAAATAATGGTGCATATGATACTCGTTACTCAATAACGTTGTTGGTGTACGTCTATCCAATGGGCTCTCCTGGCCCTATCTTTAATTTCGGTCGTGATAAGTGGGGTGTTCATTTGTGGCTCACGGCAATAGATCCTATGACGAGTGACCTACAACTTTTTGCCAGATTCACTACGAGACGCCTTTCTTCTCGATCGCATCTTATTTCCGACGTAATACAAAACGAGTGGCAATTTGTTGGTGCTAGTTATAACTACGAGACTGGGTTAGCTAAGCTATGGAAAGAAGACCAGATGGTAAACACAAGCAGCATTGGCAAGCTACAACTATCGACTCAGTTCGAAGCTAGAATGGGTGCACGTATTGGGGATGGGAGAAGTTTTAAAGGAATGATTTCATGTATGTCTGTCTATGACAGAGAACTGACAAGAGAAGATATACAGATGGTTATGGCAGAATGTCGTCTGCAAACAGGTATGCCCAAATGAGAATTATGTACTTGTGTATTGCAACAGTTTCAGTTACTCCAGAAATCAATTTGTAGAGAGACGTAAAGTCGTCATATTGTGTGTTTGTGCCATTTTGCGATTTTCACGGAAACTATACGTAGTAGAAAGTGTAGATTTTAACCTCTCATGTTAAGAGATGTAATTAAATGGTCATGTCATGTCTGTCTGTCTGTCTGTCTGTCTGTCTGTCTGTCTGTCTGTCTGTCTGTCTGTCTGTCTCTGTTTGTTTGTTTGTTTGTTTGTTTGTTTGTGTATGTATGAGTGTGTGTGTGTTGGGTGGGATGGGTGAGGTGGGTTGGTGGCCGGAAGGATGTATAGATTTTTGGGTAGATAGATGGTCATGGTTAGATAGATACACTGTAGATGGATGGATGGGTGGATGGATGGATGGATGGGTTGGTGGACGGGCAGATGAACTGACTCTGACTGACTGACTGACTGATGGACTGACCGACCGACGAGTGTTTTTGAGAGAGTGAGTGAGTGTTTGTTTGTTTGTTTGTTTGTTTGTTTGTTTTGGTTGATAGAAATTCTGATGATATGGTTAATACCGTGAATGACTGACATTCTTTTTCAGATTTTGATTGTTTTGATGATGATTTAGCTATGGGATACAGAGGTCACATTGCCACAACCCAATCAGGACATACATGCAAGAAATGGACAGAGGAGCTACTATATGCACACGAGTATACTCCTGATAAATTTCCGAATGCAGGTTTAGGTGACCACAATTTTTGTCGCAACCCGAGTGGTGAACCTACTGCATGGTGTTATAGCACACACCCATTGGTTCGTTGGGAGTATTGTAACGTCGATGCTTTCCATTGCAGTAAGTGAAATACGTATATTATGTTTCTGTCAGGTCCTATTTTATACCTATTCTATAGATGCTAATTGTAATATGTAAGGTACGCTGTGACGCGGCACCATATACACGGGTCAACCCCTTTCATATAGATAGAGTGAGGGCAAAGCAACAAGATGTATGTGTCCCATGTCTTTCCAGGTGTTTTGTACTTTATCATATTCATTTTGTTTCTATTATTATCTTTTTGTGCTTTTATGATGTATTATCGTGTCATGTTTTGTCTCTGCTTAATATATAAGTTCTCTACACATTGTCTCAGCTTCTTCCGTCTTCTTCATTACATGTCTGTCTGTCTGTCTGTCTGTCTGTCTGTCTGTCTGTCTGTCTGTCTGTCTCTCTGTGTGTGTGTGTCTCTCTCTCTGACAACCTCAAATGTGCATATCATATATTCCGTATGTAGAAAAATAAACGCATATATGATCTTTTTTGTTCAGATCCTGAATGTTTTCTGAGTGTATACGGTGGAGACTACAGAGGCCTCCTATCCACAACAACATCAGGCAAGACATGTCAGAAATGGAACATTCAAACACCACATGCTCATCACTACTTTCCAGCAGCCTTTCCCGTAGCAGGTCTTGGTGACCATAACTACTGCCGTAACCCTGATAACATGCCTCACCCTTGGTGTTACACAACTGATCCAAATACTCGCTGGGAATACTGTGAAGTCGGTGTTCCAGCTGAACACTGTGGTATAGGTAAGTTCAAAAAATTAGTGTGACAATTCCAACCAATCTACATCTCTGATACAGGAGAAATGAAGTTGACATGGTGTTTTAGCCATGGAACACAAAGTTTTTAACTCATAGATAGACACAATTCAACTTGAGACTATCAGTAACAGATACAGCAACACACAGAGCAGGATCCTTTACCCAGTCACATTTTACAGTGCAGTAAAAACAGCCTTCTGCTGATGAAATAATTACACATTGGCTGATGTTGATTCAATTGACAGTTTCCTGTGTAACTGATAATCAACATGAAACTTGCCTGCTTCTACATCTTCACTATTAGTGACACTTCAACAATAGTGTACTTAGAATTTGAAGTGTTTGTTTGTTTGTTTGTGTGTCCATCTATATCTAGGTAGGACATCTAAATTAACCGCTGGACTGCTAGTAATGCACTTTGATACACACTACTTTTACAGTTCCCAGTTGTGATTTGATGTTGAGCAAAATTCGTGCATATAATTATGGGGCGAGATCGATAGTTCAATATACTATAATAACCTTAACACTTTTACTTAAGCCTCAGAACCCCCCTTCCTTTCTAACTAATTTGACTAAAATTGAAAATTGTTTCAGACAACAGTCATTTTCAAATCTGTGTAATAGTAAATAGTGCTATGAATATAAAGCCAGTATGTAATGTGGAAAATAATAGCTGTTTTATTGACACTTTATTTTAGTGCCATGCATTTACTATAACCAACATTGCCATTTTAGAAATATTTGTTTTTACGGGTACCCAAACAGATTCATTAAAAGTACAATCTTTTTTGTAGGATGAGAACTAAAATGGTTCAACCCCCACTCCCAAAGTAAAAGAGTTTAGTAACTGTTGTTTATTCTACACTGAACTATTAATCTTGTCCCTGAATAAGGGACCGGTCAGTTTCTCCTGCCTGGGGGGGGGGGTTTCCATCGGGCCAACGGAAAGTAACTGACCCCCAACTCTCTGTAAAATTTAAAAAAAAACAGACTGAACCCCCCCCCCCCATCACTCAATTCTAAAACACAGTGACTCCCCAATATATACATGACATGCATTTGATCGTTACTCAGACTGGACTGCTTAACTAAATACTTTAAAGTAGCGACTACACAGGGAAAATATATTTAAAAACTTAAAGCCAATGTTTAGACTATCCAGACCGTTTTGGATAATAATTTCCAAGCTTTAGAAGACAGCGCCAACATGTAATTAGGAACTACACCGTGTTGGCATTTTTGTTTTTAAAATTTAATAGCATTTTGACAGTAAAAAGTAGGAGAGGAGCTTGAGATTGGTATATGTTAACTTCTCGTGGGGAGCCGTAGGGGGTTTCCGTTTTGTGCTATTTAAACCCTTTCAGACAATATTTCAGTTTAGGGTTTACAAGAGAGCACTAACATGTGAAAGGCAACTACATAATGAAAAAAAGTAAGAGGTAGCGGGAAGAGTTTTAGACTGGGATATGTCAACTTCTTGTGTGTGTGTGGTGGGGGGGGGGGGTCCATTGGGGTCTGCCCTACAAGCTCTGGAGTTTTTTACTCTGAGAGCCTACTTTTAGGCTATTCAGAGCCTTTCACACAATAACCTCCAAGCTTTGCCTGACAGCACCAGTATCAGAAATTAAACTATTCTTTACACAGAGGGTTGAAACATGTTCTTACCAAGCGACCTATCTATCAGAATAGCTTCTCTGCGGTTTATTTTGTAACATCTGCAGAAGTGGTTCTATTGTTCAGTTCTTCCACTATGCAGTTTTGTTTTTACAAATTAATATAATAAAGGGGTTAGTGGTTTCATATGATGACTCGCACACAGCACACGTTTCACACAGAAGGCTGGCACAATATTGAACTAATTTATATAATAGTCATCATTTTATACAAATATTCTATTTTTACCCCTAATTTGAACTTCATCAACTGCCCGTTACAATGTCAACCTACAGGTTACATGGAATCATAGACTGTCTATGATTCAATACATGATTATCATCATGCCATACGATCAGAAATCCTGTCAATTGTGACATTTTGATTCAATTGAAACAATAAACATTCCCACACTCCAAACACTGTCAGAACAGTGTTACAACTCAACCTACCAAACTTCATTCGAGACCTCTAAATGTTTTCGAGGTATTCACTTTATGCTATCATCAACCTACACACGCCAACATAGCTGCGATAATTGTATCATTTTGTTGTGATTTTGAGGATTTTTTCTTCTGTTTTGTGCTTTTGTTTCGTTCCGATGTTTAACTGGAAGCAAACGCTACCTATTCAGATCTGAATCACAACGTTGGGATGATTTGTTTCCTAAATGTCACATTATTACCTACCAACAAATTGGACATTTCCTAACTCAAACATAATTTATGGAGCCTTCAAGACCCAAGATATGTTCAGTGGTACCCCAATCCCATCCAAATCGATAAACGTAGCAATGCATGCAGCATTTTGAAATGGTAGTATGTTGACATCATGGTACGATTGAAAATCCTGTTATTTGAGATATTTTGATTCAAATCAAAAATACATTTTAACAGAAAATGGAATTTGCAACATGGACATCACGAATGGTACATCTGCTACTCATACTAGTATTAATGGTATAAAGAAGACAACCCCAAGGTCTATTGCAAGACCACAAAACATGGACAAAAACACCAGAATGTCTAAAGACCCAGTCTCCACCACGGATAAACCAATGGTCAAATCTACTGCAAGACAGTTTACGAAGGTCCATAGCATTTATGTGTCCAGCAGCAGCCGACCACCTATAGCCAAAACCATGAATGGTGATGATTTGGGAACAACAGAGAGTGTAGTGACGACTGAGATGTCTCCTCTGACATTTCATAATGAAACACAAATAAACAATAGTCCGGCGTCAGGTACATGTAGGTCTAGTTAATACTAGTATGTTCTAATCATTTGTTGATTAAAAAATACTCACAGGATGATTGTTGAGGGGTTTTGATTGAAATGCAGACAATTATGATAAGTATTCTGCTAACCATGTTAGATTTAGTAACGTTACAGCCAGGAAAAAAAAACATGATGACAGGGCTTTCAGTGTTGCTCCAGTTTTATAGAATGCTCTCCCTCTCCAAATCCGTCATTGTAATAATTGCAATGTTTTTAAACGTATGCTGAAACCTTGCCTTCTTTTAGATGTCACCGTTTTAGTTTTTGCACAACAACAACAACAATAACAACAACAACAGCGACAACAACAACAACAACAACAACAACAACAACAACAACAACAACAAATACCAGCATCACCATCACCATAATCACTGACATGGTTATACCTCAACTTAATCCAAAATTAATTCTCATCAGTCAAATATAAAATGCTCTAAGTGAATTGTGTGCTGTAAACATTGTAAATCAATCTAGGCATTTCACCATATAATTTCCCCTTTCTTCTTAAAACACTTTAGCACCAGTGGAAGTAATAACAGGTGTTGTAATTACCATTATAACACTAGCAGTCATTGGTTGCATCATCTGGTGTATTTGCAAATGGAAGAAAGATCCTGAATGGGCCTTCTCAGTACAAAGTCTGAAGCGGAAATCGTCGGGATTTTGGAGTGTGGAAAATGTAGAATAAGACAAATCTAAGATTTAGACTGCCAATATATACCTATTTAAGCAGTATGCCCCACTTTGCTGGTCCGTGTGTACATTACATGCGTACACAGGTAATTGGTAATTGAATCTAGCGCTCTCATCACAGGGCCTAGGGCTCGAAAAAAAGCCTTTGTGTTTGTTTACAACTATTGTTTGCCTGTTACTTTTTGTTCACTATTTATTTACAAATGTTTACTTACAAGGTGTCATGTACTATAGTAACGATTTGGAAAGCAGGTGTTACAATTTTGACTATTCTTTTGGCTAAACTGTGGCTACCTTATTAATTATTAATGAGTTACTTCTACCGAGCGCCCTAAAGCGGCGACCCTTGTCCCCTGGGGCAAGATCTAGAGACGTCTCTATGATACAGCCTGAATACAATCTAATATAAAGGGTTATCATTTCCTTATCATAAAGTATTTTTGACTGGTAACGAGGATGTACATTTAGATGTTGACTTGGAAATATTCATGCTGTATAAATTATAAGTATAATTTAATGTAGTGAATTCGAAATATGTAAAGAGTCAATGGTAAATATAATGTCAAAATTAAAGGTTATGCTTTCTTCTGTGGTGTGTGTGTGTGTGTGTGTTTGTGTGACGCCGACAGATAAACTGTCATAAATATTCAGTGTGTATGCGATGAATAACCATGTCCGCTAAGTCCCATCATGATTTGGTGTGTCAGTGAAAGAACGAACAAGTTTAGGAAAATACTTGTATTCCTTCAACTGCAAGGCTTCTTTGAAAATGTTTTGTTAGCTATAGGTACAATAACTTACTCGTAACATCACAAAATATGTATTGCATCACATTTAATGGTAGACGTACTTTTGTAGCTGTATACAGGATAAATAAAATCAAAGCCATGTTTGGGTCCGCACCCAAAAATCAGCGCCCTCAACGGCGATCACGATTTCAACCTGTTCAGTACTGCTTATGGAAAATATCAACAACTGATTAACACGTGCAATGTGTCGTTATTGGTATTTTAACAATGTTGAGTAAATGCATAACATGATTGTCTAATTGAAATATGATATTCCAGTTACACCTAAAATGGTGACATATTCAAAACCTAGCTTTTTCTAAAGATTTAAACTTTTCAGTATACTACCTACGGATAAAATGGACCACTAATTAACAAATACAATGTCTTTTTTTTTCTATAACTAATTGACCGATTTTTAATGAATGCTTCTTTGGTTATTTGACGCCCTCATGTGCAACTAATATACGATCATACCATGTGGACATGAAATTTATGGCAAGGAAATATAACAATTGTCCAATATCAAAATAAGACAATGTAAATGATAACAATATATTTAAAAAAAATAACATACAAAACAATGTAAATGATAACAATATATTTAAAAAAATAACATACAAAAAAACAATAGTTCATCTATAATACTACTGAAAATTAAAAATACAAATTGAAATACAAATGTAAAATGTAAATGTAAGTTTGACGAATGCCATTACATATTTGACGGATAATTACACAAATGGCTGTTAATGAATAGCAAAGTGAAATTAATTAATACAACTATTCACTTTTATCAAACAGATAACTATTTAAGAATAGATATATGTAAATTAGATAATGAAAACATTAATTTCAAACTGGTCATATAGATGAGGATTGGGTATTTATTTTGGATTTTCCATTTATAAAACAATTTTATCATGATGGCTTCTTCCTTGACAAATCAATGTGAAACAACATTGACTAAGTCTGTGTTTGTAACTCAATACATTGCAGAAAGCTAAAACAAATGTGCACATTTTATTTTATTTTATACGTACGTACAATAACAACGATTTCACACATTTATCGGTCTTTTGCAATTTACTGAATTGTAAACAAGGACTTCGCATCCTTTTCACATTGATTTTTTCAAGTAAAACATTTCATAAATCCAAAATCCAAAATAAATGCCAATCCTCACCCATATGGCCACTTTTATACGAAATTGATTTCATGCATGAAAATGTATGTTATTGAATACTGCAATACATGGCCTGCCATAGATAAAAGGACATCATAATCCCGTACGGAAGAGCAACAAGATGTACTCATTCAATTTCTCTATCTAAAAGTGTAGCATGTGCAGTTTCGTATTGGTTTATACGTGGTTGTATCAAACACAATCAGTGAACAGTAACATGAAATATTTCCGTGTATCACGCGAAGGAAAGAGACAGTTTCATACAGTTAATATCAGTACTGCTGCTAGCGACGATGCTGCCGAGAGTGCCATCTGCTGTCTCTCCAGTGTTCACCAGATGTGTTGAAAGCATCAACAGATGTGAACGACTGTATTTATTCGTCGTATTACTTGAAGAAGGTTTATACGATATTTTCATTATGGCACCCGTATACTAGTATATAGGGGGGGGGGGGGGTGAGGGGAGGGGGTTAAGGGTAGAGCTACTTTTTGTATATTTATTTGCCCTCTAAACTTGTACCATTATTTACTTTGGCCAGGGGTCAGACACGATTAGCATAGCTATTTTCCGACTCCTGTTATCCGATCTAGTTTGCTTTTCCTGTATTTACGTTTGTATTGTACTTATTTTTGATCGGGTAATAAAATATATATCATATCATATCATATCAATTACTATCTAAGTTTTTCTATCGTTCTGATTTTGTGTGCGCGCGCAGAGAGAGAGATGAAAATGCTAGTGATTTTTGAATGAATGAATGAATGAATGAATGAATGAATGAATGAATGAATGAATGAGTGGCGTGAGAGTATATCAGGTTCAAGTTGATCATCAAGTTCTAATGGGGGAGGGGTAATGAATATTATATCATTCAGATAAGCATCATCACCTAATATACTTCACTACCTACCTACTTACATTCACAATACAAATTTAAAATAACTGTGTCGACAGAATACAGCAATTGCAGTCTACCATGCTCATCAGTTACCAATTATGAATAAAAAGTTTCCTAATATATAGGAACTAAAAGAGACTTTAAGAAATCATCGACCTGGGAACCATTAAGTGAATATTATTCTACTTAATGAGTCTCGGCTAATTGGTACAGTAACCCCTGATGTTGTTCTTGATATTAACCAATGTTGGGGTTTAATTTTCATGTACATAGTAAAATGAAACATTTAGGATTTTCTTTTCTGGGTTAATCACCACGTTACTATGACGTCATCAAATAATATATTCTTACTATTCTATAACTACGAACAATTCTTTTCTACCAAAATTTACGCAGATTATTTTTTAAAAAAAAACGTTTTTATAAGAATGGTGATTTGAAATCAATTTGTTTTAAAAGTTAATGATTGATTCGAGTATTATATATAAAATACACACACACACAAATATTTTCTTCTTCAGCGTCTCACTCTCTGAAGAATTTCTTTATCGCTGCAATGTTTAATGGTCATTGACATCCGAATCTTTCTTTTTACTAGTATTTTTTACTTTTTCTTTACAATAACGTCTCAGTCGACCAATTGCCAGAATGGCTCTGACAGAAGGTACCTGTAACAAGCAAATTAATAATAAAAGTTGTTAAAATGAGATATATCTCGGATAAACACTTTTCATTTTTACAGTTACTTTGGTCATGGAAACTCCGCCCCATTCTCAGTTGAAATTAATAAAAAAATGGGGTAACTATAGAAATCATGGAAATAGAGTCAAAAGGTTATCAAAATTTAGTAATTTTCGAATCCAATATGGCTGCCAAATACTGTGTTAAGCTGAATGACGAAATGACGATTAGCTTGTTCCTTGAAAGTGAGGCGGTGAAACCCCATTTCAAAAGGGAACAAATATAAAAAGCTTTCATTTGGTAATGTTTGGAAAGAATTGAAGAACTTTGATTTTTGGTAACCCCCACCCCCATACACCGTGAATTCTACGTTAATATATTTATCGATCGGTTAACTGACTAGAGTATGCGTTGGCTATGCCCAGCCTGAGAACATGAGGGAAACATGTATAAGTCATTAGTACGTAATATAATAACATTTATCTACTCATATTCATAGAGGGCCGTCCAGATCTGAAATACAGCACATGGCTATCGATCGGTGGGAAGCAAAAATTCTTTCGTTTATAGTCACGTCTGCGCCTGAATTCATAATTGCAATGTGGGTATGACAAATGCAATATTTTGTCAATGCGTATTGGTTTAAGTAATACATACAACACAATGAATTGAGAACAATGGGTCACACCCAGCTTCCCATAATAGAGCCATTGTATTTTCAACTTTCCGTTTCTAATTTTTCTGCTTTACCAGAACATGCTTGCTCACTACATGCTTTATTCCTTTAGACGGGATTGAAATAAAAATGAAGAACCAACTAAAAAAACTGAATTCCATTAAATACCATACATGAAGAAAAACAATCATCTGTTGAACGTTCAAATTACACATTCTGAGCCGACACAATAATCTTAGACTAATAACCTAGAGTTTAAAAAAACAATAAAAAGTTTTAGTTTTTTATTTTACAGTTTTACAAATTGTTTTTTTTTTTAAACTGCATTTGACAGTATCGTATGTCAATTTGGCATTGATCACGTGATTTATTTCATATTCTGGATTTTAAAAAGGCGCAATTGTGTTCATTCCTGATCTGTGACATAATTCTTGGTCATTGTAGTCTTGTCTGGGAATATTTATATGTGACAGTGTACCTGAAATTGCCTTTTGAACATAAAATCTTCCCAATTCTATTGTAAGATTATAGTTAACACATCACTTCTTAGCAACCTTGTGTGTCGCTCATGTAATAACAAACATTTCATAGATTAAATCTCATTTATAGCACATGATCTAAAAATCTGACGTAAAGCATCTAATACCTCACTTTCTGCGTTTATGATCACGTGATGAGTACTAATGTTTCCATAGTAACACCGACATCAATGGAGTACATTAAACGCCTCATTCAAGTCATCGGTGATCAGTCTGGTATCCTCCACAGTCAGGTTATCCCATCCATTGAAGTCAACAAGTCCTGTCATCTTCAATTCAACATTATTTTCGAACATTGGTGTCCAACAAAGTCTGTATCGTCTTATCATGATTAGCTGTTCTCTTTTGAATATGCTTGGTATTGCTAAAGAAGAAAGGAAAATACTGTATGAACTGTCACAGTGTCTCACGATGACTTCTGTGTATTTGATATGCAGACAAAATTTTGAATTTAATAAAAGAACACCATTTCATCAATGGTGAGCAATTAAAACTGGTTTTGAAGATGGCTAGAAGTGTTCTCCTTAGGCATAACAAAACAAATGTGTGGTTCCGATTACTCTCAATTTTAGAATAGGTGGGGTAGGTAGATTTTTTGCTTTGTTTTTTAATATATTTGTTTTCCAAACGGTCTCTGTATCATTTGTTTCTTCTCATCATGTGTACAGCCATCGCAGATTAAAAAGAACAGCTTTATGTTGTCTTTTTAAGTACCTCATCTACTATTACTTGCGAGACTTCACAATTTCCACGATTTATTTAGGGTCGGCGTGCAAAACTACTTGGGGTCGGATAACCGGAACCAAACTTTATTTTTGGGGTTTTATCACATTATCAAACTAAGCTAAAAATTTGCTCACGGACAAACACGGTCATGAAACATGGTTAAGATATAACATAAGTAGAGCACACACACACACACACACACACACACACACACACACATACACACAGTCTCTCTCCCTCCCCTCCCTGCTCTCCCTCGCTCTATCTCTCTCCCTTTCTCTCTCTCTCCCTTTCTCTCTCTCTCTCTCTCTCTCTCTCTCTCTCTCTCTCTCTCTCTCTCTCTCTCTCTCTCTCTCTCTCTCTCTCTCTCTCTCTCTCTCTCTCTCTCTCTCTCTCTCTCTCTCTCTCCCTACCTACCTACACACATATATATTAATGTAGGCACACGTCTCCCTGTCTCACCATTAAACCTGAAGTACACATATGGAGAAGGTGAGATAAAGTTTGCAAATTTCGGACAAGAAAGGCATACTAATAGTGGTCTGTACTGCTGTGTTTGAACAATATCAATGAGTGCTATTCAGACAAAAAAAGACAAAAGGTTATCAAGTTTAGACACTAGGAGTGGTATTTAGAAGCTGAAATTGAAGGCATCATTCGTAGGATAATTATTATTACAGACCTTCTTTCATGATATGACGGAACTCGCAGGATCATTTTACATTTTAATGATTGCTTTTTAGATTTCTATGAAATGTGCACCCATAATCTAAACTTTAGCCTTAATTGTCTTTATACTAGGACGCGCTGTAACATAATGAGAGTTCTTTAAAACAATTGTATACTCTGCGGTCGAGTATTTTGTCCATAACGAACATTTCTTACCGTACAGACAAACAAGCAAGCGCTCGTACACACACACACACACTCATACAAACGCAAATGCACAAATACAAACACACACATACACACACAGAGACAGACACACTTGGGCACACACAAGTAGGATTCGTCCAAAAAAGACATTACTATCAGTGAGGGACGTCAACTATGCAAGTGCATTGACTTCAACAAAGCTAACAAAAACTAACAATTGTATAGTAAATACGACTGCGACAATCGAGGTTTCGCGGTTTACTAAGATAGTCACATATACTAAATCATTGTTGCAACATGTCGACATAAACTTTTCAATAGATATAATTGGTTTTATTTTTGGACCTGCAGTGTTTACACTATCTTAATACACGGGGGATTATATGCTCACTACAAATTAAAGGAACTACTAGATCACTTGAGTAATCTACCACACCGAACAATAATACCTTCAAGTTTAGAAAGTGTCTGTGGTATAAGCCGAAACCCTTATTGCCTATGTAGTACCTCAGACCCCTGCTGTGGTCTGAGGTAGTGGTCTGAGGTAGAATACAGACCAGTGTTGAATAACGTGCTGATAGGTGAGAGATGGATTCAACGGTCCAAATTAGTAAATGATAATTACCCGCATATCCACATAAGAAAAACTCATTTGTATGCACATGTATACACTTTGCATGTAAAGTGAGGTATTTTCCCAATCACATTTTGCGTCTTACAATACAAACTTATTCTCTGTTTATATCTGTGGGTATGGTAGCTTTACTGAAACAAAAAAATAAATTCTTCGAGAGCTATGGTCTGTTTGGTTTAATTTTATTTTGAAAAAGTAATAAATATGTTATAAAAGCGAATGATTAACATTGGTTGTAACCCGTTTATAATCATTTTTGAAGGCTACTCATGAATCACTATGGTTGAGGAGATCATTTCATCATAAATCATACCTATTGTAAAAGCTGTCATAAAAATTATCTGACCTGGTCAGTTGTTGAGAAACCCAAGGCAGACGTGTATCATTTCTGTTGTTCGTCTTCCCATTTCACACAGTCAACTACAATCGATCGTGAAGATGCCAAAATACTGGAGTAATGGTCTCTTTGGATGTTTCGGAGAATGTGGTCTTTGCATTTGCACGTATTTCCTACCGTGTATCACCGCTGGAAGAAACGCAGAGGCGGTCGGCAAATCATGTTGTATCCACGGCCTTTGTTTCTTCGTACCCATAGTGAACTTGATATGTGCCGTCAACGTCCGAGGAGAAATTCGAGATGAACGAGACATCATGGGATCGTGTGTTGGTGACTGTTGCGTTCACATTTTCTGCTCGTGCTGTGCCTTTATACAAGAAGCCCGCGAGTTGCGAGAAGCCGCACCTGGCAACCGTGCGATGTCAAGACAGTAGAGTGTGATCTATAAATACTTCAACCCGACACACTATAGCACAACGGCACGCAGGAACTTTTGTCGACTCGAAGCTTAGGTTTCTGGAAATTGTCGTAAGTGTGAACACATTTAAAACAAAATTTTGGCATAAACTGTTTTATAAAGATTACTACAATGATTTCAAACGGGAACTAAATTGAGAAAAGCGAAATATTTACATAGAAAGGAAATTTTGCTGTGATGGTTTTGGCGGGAAAGTCGTCGTTACGGAACTATAATAAATAAATATACTGGAATTCATTGTAACAACCACCTTCGTCTAGACAGAGAGACAGACGGAAGACAGAAAGAGAGACAGAGAGCTTCCTCTCGTTCACATTTTCCTGTAACTCGAATGCGGTAATGTGAAGATCGGAGAGATGAATATTTGCAACAACTTCAAAAATATAAACACTGTTGTAACGGTAACAATATTAATTTGGCTCCATTTTTCGAACAAAATTTACAGTAACTTGGAATTCACTATCAAGTGCCTATTATGATTGGTTTATGACAATGAGATATATCTAAGTCCTATATTACAGTCTTTGAGATTTTAATAGTCTAGATTGAATCTGTTTGTTTTGCATCCTGAATATTTCGTCACTCGCGCACGTCTAGATCAATGAGATGCTGAGATGAAATTTCAAATTCAAACGAAGACTTCGAACCCAGACAGTCATTAACACCGTGTCTTTGTTAACCAATTAATGAATTCTGTCCAATACGGCAAGATTATAGTTTATCAGAACGTACAGTTACGTGATGTCCAAATATGGTACATCTGTAAGATCAGGACGCTAGTTATATTATTGTTTACACCATTCTTGCAGTTGGATTTACTCATTTTGCATAAACAAAGTTTGGTTCATAATTTTCTCATTTTGAGCTAGTGTGTGGCGAGATCCTCCGCTTCAAAATAAAAGAACAGGATTTAGACTATCATTGAAGAGTTTTACAGCATAACAGCTCTATGCAAACATATAACAGTGGACAGAGTACTTACAACAAATCTGAATTAATGAGTAAGTCGATCATTTCCATTTATTTGAATGTTGTAGTTACACACACCGCATTTTGGTGACACGAAGTGGACCAACTAAACATATTTAACCAGACAGTGCGTGATTATTTTCTGCACAAGTACACAAACCGTCTAACAACTTCCTGTGTAACAAATTAAATTCAAATGTATCTGAATTTCTGTAACAAAAACAATTGTATTACGGTGTCATGGCCACAGTAGTAAACAATTAATTCATCTGAATGGTTGGCAAATGCGTGTTCTTCTTGTATTTGTTTGGTTAATATGTGTTTATTCTGTAAATAACGGATCGGAAAACATATATACATATTCCTAGTAGAATATATGATGAATTAGCCAGCTGCTATTACTTACCGTATACACCGAAGTGTAGCATATTAACTTACAGAGAGTCATATACGGAAGTGGTAGCATCAACAATAAGAAGTGTTTTTGTGATAGATTCATTTCCAGTTTCGGTGTCATATTATGTTCAAGTTGGAAATGCCGGGTTTTATAAATCGATGTCCTTACTTCAACCTTTTTAAATTTACATAGTATGTAGGCGATTGCATCATCTTTACTCTGCAAGAAGAACTCCACAATCTGTTAGTATACTAGTTACCTCAATGAATAGAACATAAGTTGACGCTATTAATACAAAATATATGCCATTTTTATCTTGAATACCAGCATAGCTTCACTATTTTTTTTTGTTTGTTTGGGGGTGGGGGTGGGGTGGGGATGGTGGGGGGTGGTTATCAATGCGCCTTATTTGTGCATATTTGGTGAAATTACGACGATTACGTACTGCGGGGTAATTTTCAATAGCCGTGTGCTGTAGTTTGAATGCGATGTATAGTTTGACTACTAGAATTGAACACTGTACATGGATATCTTGGGCTTCGCAAATCACAACCTGTTCATGGAGATTGGTATCCCCTTATACAAACCAACCAACCAGCCAACCAAAAAACAAACAGCCAGACAGACAGACAGACAGACAAACAAAACAAACACACAAACAAACAAACAAACAATCAAACACACGAACGAACAAACGAACCAACAAACAAACGGATAAACAAACTTAACAAGCAAACAAAAGTGAAACAACATACTCGCGTCATTCATTTACACAATGAATATATAAAAGTGCAAAATAAAAATTTGGTGTTGACGTAGGAGGTGGTCATTTTAGATTTTTAGGAAGCGAAATTTACATAGCGAAACAGCTAGATGACGGTTGTTTGGTTTAATATCAATGGCGCTAGTATCATGACTGAATGTATGGATACAAAACATAGGTATCAGTTTTGTTGTGTAGCTTCCTACATTATCATATAAATCAATCCCATCTATCAAAATACACATACACAACAAAGTCTTTTAGTCTATAGACGACATTTGACACTAACTTCCCGTTTTTACCGTACAAAGCTAGCGTTGATACAAATCCTCTGGGTCGACATCTTTTGGGATTCGCTCGTGAAGACAAGATCGTCAGCTTTCCAGACAAACATGTATGGTGTCTGGACATATGGACTTTTCGGTGGATGTTTCGAGGACTGCTATCTGTGCATAATCACGTATGTCCTACCCTGTGTAACGGCTGGTAGAAATGCTGAAGCAGTCGGACAATCGTGCTGTCTTAACGGCGTTGTTTTCTTTATTCCGCTTGTCAATTGGTTCTGTCAGGCCGATGTCAGGGGCTCTATACGACAGGTGAGGGGGATCGAAGGCAGTTACCTGGGAGATATTTGTGCTCACATATGGTGCACGTACTGCGCTCTGATTCAGGAAGGCCATGAAGTCAAGACCCTTACCCCGCAGTCGTACTCTATGGCCAGAGAATGATTTGATCAAACACTGGTAGTTTACCAAGGCTTAGCCATTTGCTGCTACTCGACACCACAGTATGTCGTCACTATTTTTAACCAAGTACTTCTGCTTTTCTCATTCATGAACTGCAAATGATAACCTGCGTATGTTTACTTCTTATAAAGAAACACTCCTATTGCAATTACGTATTAGAAGACAACGACGTATAAATAATATATAGAAATCTAGTCTCAGATTCAGAAACAGATTCATATTGGATGACAATTTATAGTCTTCGTTGCCCAGACTATAAATTGGGCTTTGCCTTCGCGATCTCTCCAAGCGAGAGTCTGGAACACCAAATCCCAACTTTCACGGGCAGGAACTAGGCTTCTCGAGCAGTGCATGGGGGGGGGGGGGGGGGGGTACTTCGACATACAATATTGGCAGACTGGACGATTTAGGTACTGGTTATCACTTCTAAAGCGACTGGTACATCTTCGATGAGAGTCTGGGTGACCGAGACTAGTGGGCAATGTGAGACTGATCTCATGTTGAGCGTCATATTCAGCCTCATGTGTTCTCATAATAGGAAAATCATGATCACATGTAAGCGAACGAGTAGAATTTACGGCATTTACAGTGCATGTCTTAATATCAATTGAAGGGTATTGGAGACGACATTATATGTTTTTTCAATAATGCGTACGGTTTGAAATTTTAGCGTATAAATCTCCATGTCTTCATTTTCAAAAAATGTGCTTATCATGGGAGAGGGGTACCCCACCCACACTCTCCCTACTAGCGATCATGGTGATGTTGTCTCTCACCCAAATCAAGATTGCAAAGGAAGGCCCTTCTCATTAAGTATTTCTAAGTATACAGCCAAATGTGTGGTCTATCGTACATCTCCAGAAAGCGAGACGGGGATGGGGGGGGGGGGTTACTATATATATCTATATAAATCTCTGTAACCTTCGGGGCTACGAAAATCCTTGGCTTCAATTGGGGGAGGAGGGTATAACATTTTTTGAGATCCCCAAGATGCGGGGGGGGGGGGGGGTTGTTTTGACCAAAATACTTTCTCCTCATGAGCTACCTTGCTGTAAATTCTACTAGTTCCCTAATCATGAGGTTGCGATGCAATATCTAGGTCGTGGTTATGGTTACCTTGGTTGGGATATTAGTTATACAGTAACTTTGTTATCCGAGCAAAGTTAGTCATCATATATAAGAGGATTTTACGATTGAATTTAGTCGTTAGCATTGGTGGTTGTTTACTCACTACCTGGACGAAATCGGACGGAATCCATTTCAAATCTCACCCTGAAATCTCAGTCAGTCTTTTAAGCTCGAGACGCCACGATGCCGAAATATTGGAGTAATGGTTTATTGGGATGCTTCGGAGACTGCAGTCTTTGTATTCTGACATGCTTCTGTCCTTGTATAACAGCCGGACGAAACGCCCAGGCCGTTAACAAGTCATGCTGTCTCCATGGTCTTTCCGTGTTCGTTCCCATCCTGTACATGTTATGTGCCGCGAGCGTAAGGGGTGCCATCCGAAATGACCGCGACATAATGGGTTCTGGTGTTGGGGACTGTATCGTCCACTGTTTTTGTCCTTGCTGCGGTCTGATCCAGGAAGGAAGGGAGTTGAGAATACCAGCACCTCGTTCAGCCTCAATGGGAAGACAGTAAACAACGAAACTCAGAAAACAATGACGGAATGATTCCCCAACAATCTTGCTTCTGGAACCTTATGTAATGCGATAAATATTGATGTTGCATGCAATTCGCCGATTAAAAATTATCGCTACATATATATATATAGGTACATCTTTGAATTCACTTGAAAAGAATATACTATATAATTTCTAACATGAATATATCAATATATGTAAGTGTCCTTATCACAATATATGAATATGATTGTCGCCTGTGTTTGGCTGTGACATTTACTTACGTATCGGTAGATAAGAATCATTTGGCTCAATCGCGTAACTGAACCTCATTCATCTATGACCTTAATATTACGTTCGGCTACCAAACCTGCGGTTACCATGTACAGTTCAATACATTGTTAAAATCAGTATAATATATATATATATATATATATATATATATATATATATATATATATATATATATATATATATATATATATATATATATATATATATATATATAGCGATATATATATATCGCTACCTAGATACAGAGTTTGAGAACAACACCAGCTTTATAACAGTTCAGTTCGGGACAATACTATTACTGTTCGAAACGTAGAATATACACCAAGCGTTTACAAGACCGTACACATCAATTCTAAATGAACAGTTTGATTTTGTGCGACAATCAAATAAAGACGATTATTAGATTCGCAGTTAGCATTGTTGTATGTTGAAGCTGTGACTCTCTGACCTCTGACCTTAGACTTTCAAGCACAATGACGCTTTTATTTATTGTTTACCTTGACGACACGAGAATGAATGGAAATTTTTATAAAAACATGGCTTTAATCAGGTCTCTAAATATATAGATAATCTTCACTTGTGTTTATTCCTCATCGGTGCGTTCCATTTTATGTTTACTGCGTTACTCATACACAGAGTATATGACACAGACTGACAAACAAACAAACAAACAGACTGACCGACCGACAAACACGCACGCATGGTTTTGTATGGACGTACGCACGCACGTATGTACGTATGTATGTATGTATGTATGTATGTATGTATGTATGTATGTATGTATGTATGTATGCCTGTATGCCTGTCTACCTGCCTGGTTGCGTGCCTATGTGCGCGTGCGTGTTTGCGTGTGTGTGTTTAAATATCGGTGTTTTCCCATGGTCTTGAATGAGAACAATCTTATCAGTACTACTAATGGAGTCATAAGGGTCGAATTAAGTTTCTTCTATTCAGAATAAACTTTTTTTGTCAATCCCAAAGTTTTAATCCTGATCCGATGTTAACGCCTCCATTTAAACTATGTACTTGATCCATATGTAGCCTTACGAGCAGAGGTAGGTAAAAATGCACATAACACCAAGTACTCAATAACTGAATTGTTAAATATTGACTGGTGACATGAAGAGACCTGACACTAGAATCTCTGCTATCAGTTGAATACATCGAGCACAGACTTCCGAAAAAACCCACTGATTTTCATCGAGATGCCAAAATATTGGAGTCATGGTCTCTTCGGATGTTTCGGCGATTGTGGCCTGTGTATTTGTACCTATTTCTGTCCATGTGTCACCGCTGGCCGTAACGCAGCTGCCGTAGGGAAGTCATGCTGTTGCCACGCCTTGTGTACGTTCTTCCCAATTTTGGGGATGATTTGTCAGGCTGGTGTTCGAGGTGCAATTCGTCGAGAGAGGGATATCATGGGAACTCCTTGCGGTGATTGCTGTGTCCACTGTTTCTGTGTATGCTGTGCCTTGATGCAAGAAGCCCAGGAGCTGAAACAGCCTGCACCAAAACCGGCCGCCATGGCACGAAATTAGAACATACAGAGTCCACAAACTAATTCTGCCATTTTAAATGTGGAACGCTTGTAATGTAGTAGTGATTTGCAGTGTGCCGACACGTACAACACAAAAGTTGACATTCGGACTCTGAACAAGTAAATAGAAAGATAAATAACCATGGTAATGATCGAGCAACACTAGGTTACAAACTTTTTGAAAACAGCATTTTTTATGCATCAGTGGTTTTCCCATGATAATGCACATTAGGCAAGAATTAGAGCTTCCAGCAAAAATAACAACTGTGACGGATTTTTGACCTATCGTAAACTGTGACCATTTTGTCTTCAATTGCTAATCTGTACGAGACTTCGTGTAAACTGATGTGAGATACAATTTGCCTCGCCGAACTAGCGTAAAAGCGTCCTGGATTCAGTATTTTAAACTCACAAAATACTACCGACATGACCGAATATATGAATGTTTTCAAGTATTTTTTTTTATACTTTTGTACTCCATGTATTCAGCTCAAAGAATATAACTAATCACATAATACATTGTAAATGTTGTTGACTTTCATGAACGCCAATTCAGCTTTGATTAAAAGAAATGTTGCTTTATTTAGTATCTTCTAAGCGTCTCCAATTACAACTTCAGACATCAGACTGTGAACGAAAGGAACCTGTTACAAACAGGGCAAGTAAACAACTGATTGGATTAATAACACTTGGCACAGCAAGTTGGAGGAACAGAGACTTGTATTACAAGCCATCATTTGATAAGAATAGTTTTATGGCCACTTTACATAATAGTTCACGTTCACAAACACATTTCCAGTTCCCCTGGCATTTCATGTATACATAAAGAGGCAGAACTGTTCTTAGTAAACCATAACATGGCGTGTAATTCAAGCTTCTGTATTCAAGCCTCTGTACTTCCAACATGCTGTGCCAAGCGTTATTAATCAAATGCATTTGGTTACTTCCCTTGTTTGTAACAGGTTTCATTTGTCCATGGTCTGATATTGGCTGTTGAATTTATTCATAGACTTACGTTCTTGTTGGTAATTTTAAGATATAACTTCCCAGTAACTGTCAGTACCAAAATGAGGCTCCTAGTATATATCAAGTATTCGAGACCGTAAGTTTTGAATAAAGAAGCAATTGCCTGTATTTGAATATATCAAATGTCAAATGAATTTTCTGTAGATTCTGACTATGCTAGGGGTCAATTCATCTTGTATATCAAGTTCATCGGGATACTCGTTAAAAGTAGTCCAGTTGGGTTACATGTCTACGGACAATATCAACACATTACGTGGACAGGTGTTTCGCTGTATCCACCGTAAATATTTCAACTCCATTCAAACCCGATCCGATTGCTGTCTTGTCTGCTTAGACATTTGACAACGATTGACTGAATCTGTATGCCATTAAAGATTATGTCGCACATGGAATTTATGTAGCGGTATTATGAACCCGGGAATTCGAAGCACTGATCTGAGTGATGTTGGTATGTCAATATGGGGGCTAGAGTCAAGCTAGTTACAGAGTAGGTCACGAGGTCATTGATAACCTAAATCATTAATTCTATAAACAGGAGTCGACCTCCATTTTTTTCACTATTCACATAAGGGTGAGGGGTGATCTGTGAATGGGATACGAGCAATGGAAAGTTTGCAAAGCCACATTTATTATAATGACACATCAATTAACATACGTAACAGGTGTTATCTTTGATTGTTTTCTAGCAAATTTCACTTAAAGTTAGTGTCGGTTACCCACACTCTCGCCGTTGGCGCTCTGCCTACGAGACCACCTCTCGTTTTGGGTGGTCTCGTGGGCAGAGCCCCCAGCGGCGAGAGTCCGGGTAACCGAGATTAACTTAAAATGAGAATTTCGATAGTCTTAATGTAATTGGTTAGAGTTTCAAGCCCACGTTAGTACTATTTTATCACGGGGATTTCATAGAATAATGCTGACTTGCTTTTTCTAGACCACCAGTTATCAAAACTCTGCTGGACAAGTAATGATTTTAACACCTAAGTTCTTAATCCTTGTCCGAACTGGGTCTTTCAACTATTTAAATAGTATGTGTATTTTGAACGAAGAAAACTTATGTCGATAAATCTTGACAATTTCTTTTAAAATTGGCAGACCTACACTTACGTGAGAATTTCTACCATAAGTCTGGTGCATTCTTTATTCTCCTAATACATCGCTATCTATGTTCATACACGTGCTAATGTCATATATATCATTTGTGTCAGCATATAGGTGGTGCAGTGATTCACGGTACACATAGCGATACTATTGTAACTATATACAAAGTACTAGTCATACATTGTCCCAACCCTGAATTTCACCTTACTCAGCTACATGTGGCACACAATGATAACGCTTTGACCTATGGATCACGTGCTGAACGACAGTTGATAGATATGGAAAATATTTATGTATCTCATGACATAGACAGAGAGTGGAATGAATTAATTTCATATAAATAAAATTCAAGTCCATCTCAGCAAATATGTATATTCTGTGTAAACAATAAGTTAACTAAAACCTATATAAAGCTGCGTATGCGATATCACATCACGATATACTGTATCTGTATAGGTCTATTAACAGAGTTTCGACAACACTACAAACTTGTACAAATTTATCAAGGGCAGAAAAAAAACATGCCACGGTATTGGAGCAACGGACTATTTGGATGTTTTGGTGATTGCGGACTGTGTTGTCTGACGTACTTCTGTCCATGTATCACAGCTGGGAGAAATGCTGAAGCCGTCGGTAAATCATGTTGTCTTCATGGTCTCTTCGTATTCCTGCCTATAGTGCACATGATATGTGGTTCCAGCGTCAGGGGAATGATTCGACAGGAGAGAGATATCATGGGGGCGGAGCTTGGAGATTTGGCAGTGCACTGCTTCTGTCCGTGCTGTGCCTTAATACAAGAAGCTCATGAGCTGAAGATTTCACCACCGACCGAAAAAGCTATGGCGAGGCAGTAAATTTGACTGTATGTTATCATTATGTTTTATCATCCTCATCACCGAAGATAAATTATTATGTTGAATATCTGATCAAAAGTGTCTCCTAGACAAGAACATATAATTGGAAACTGTCGAATGTCATCGGACACTCTCAATAATTAAACTGATCGACTTTGATGAAGTACATGCACTTTGTTTTGCAATATGCTCTCTTTTCAATAAACATTCACATTACTACTTGTACTTCTTCTAATGGTACCAATAGACTTTCCGGTTCCAAGGTGCATTTCGCGAGATGATGTCGCTTATTTTGTTACATTTAGTCTTGTTTTGTCTATATTACGTTTGAAATAACATTTTCATCAGAAAATTATGGAAACACATGTTGACCTCTTTGATTATGAGTGATTTTATAGAATAAGACAACCACCCCCTGAGTAGCGCGTACAAACCCCTCAGCGCGTACATGACATTGTACGGAGAGAATCGCAATGCATCTTGGAACCGGCAACAGGTCTATTGTATGTGTACGTTAGTCTGCCACATCATCAATGTATACCTTCCATCTGAAAGGCAAAGAAAATACTTGATGAAATGTGACGTAATATTTCTACCATAGCTCTGCTGAAGTTCGTATTGAAGTACACCGTGTTGGACTTGCCACTTCCTGTCGTAAATGTGCTACTGGAGTTATTCAGTAACCGTGCCATCTTATCTTTTTAAAAACCAAATACTTTGTACATTTTTAGATAAATTTTGTGGTATTATAAATTATCAAGCTTAGTATGAAACTAGACATTGACATGTTACATCTCTTTCTAAAATCACCTCACTTTGATCTTCCATTGACTTAATACCACACAGTTTTGGAACTACAGTATGGATACATGTTATAAGCTCAGCTGAAACCCCCCCCAAAAAATTAACTTATTAACGTCTCGCCCCCATCCTTTGCATTCTCCAACTATATCTCTCATTTTGTTATCAGGGCACTTTATTTTCAATTCCAGTTTTTTTAGACAACGAAATTTGTCCTAAAATGTTAGCCATCAATGAAACTGTCCGCAATCATGTTAACCATCACACAGACAATCTCTGGCAACAGATGACTCACATGCTTACATGTCTTGTTTAGTTGTACACCTGTTCTTCAGTAAAGTGTAGGTAAACAGTGCCCACATGATGATGATGATGATGATGATGATGATGATGATGATGATGATGAACCGAAGGAAAAACTTTTTAAAAATGTATGAATTTGAAGTATAACTTTACTTTATTACGGATCCTTGCCTGTTTGGTGGATTTAAATGGCAATTTGAGGCAAACTACATTGTTTTGGTCCGAGTCGAAATAACAGACTTTTGCTTCAAAGTTTCCTGTAGAAGTCGTTATACAGGAACTGTGCCATAGTTATAACTAGCAGTAAACGGTCTTCCCAATTAAGTCTCGATCATCGTGTGTGCTCTATATTAAGTATCATCTGATCATTTATAGGATAAAGATTGCTGTTAGAATCCTCACACATTTAAACCACTAAAGAGAAGAATTCTTTAAAGCTGAGAACAGATATTGACAATGTGATGTAAAGGACGGTTCCACATCCTCCTTTCAGGCCACTATTGATTCCCGTACTATATATCAAGATTGAACAACATAGAGTTGTATGCTTCGTCTTGTGCACGATTGTTTCTTGAAAACAACTGCTTGGTATAAACAAAGTATCTTGTATTTAGATCTAATTTCCTGAAATAAATATATACCACGACAATTATTTGATATGTGCATTGTTGTCATCATTAAAACTCTCTCTGCCATCCCCATGTACGTAAGTAGTATGGGTGCACTGTAACACAGCTTGGCAAAGCAAACACTGCTAAGTATATTCTGGACTATATGTTTATAGCAAGATTTGTCAATCTGTGAGAATACTTAAATCACGCCACCATATTACAAAATAAGCATTTCGGAGCATATTTACATTATCGTCAGTTTGGATATCTAAAGGTACTAGTAATTCCTCAACTTATTTTTGTTAGAATTCAGTCCTGTCTCACAGATAATATAAAACTGGTTTGATATAATAATTATATGGAATCCCACAATACTTAGTGTTATGCTCTGATAATGAGCATGATTTCGCGGATTTATGCAAATACTCGCCTGTGGCTAATATTTGTAATCCACTGAATCATGCGAGGAGCATTATGACGTAACCTAAAATTGATTTCATGGTATCATATATTTATTACCTAATTGATACAATCTATACATTTTAACTACAATTTTAAATCGAAATTTTACGAATACTGTAATGTTTCTTCGCACTTTATTCTCCATCGCGTATCAAATATGGTCTTGGACGGCTATGCAAACTACGTAATCGCGTGACTTTCATTCATCATCTGTCGATGTGCGATGTGCGATGTCAAGCACATGCTAAGATCGATCGAGAGATCGATGACTCAGATTGTATGGTGGTTTTCCAGTCAAAATTGTGGGACTTGGCTTTGCAATGTAATATCAAATTTAGTTTTAAAATGTAAGTAAAACTTACTTTGTCATTTACAATCATGACATTGTGGGATTTGACATAAAATTAATGGCAGGAGCAAGTCATTGTGCATTCGAACAGTTATAATCTATATTTATACTGGATATAAACACTTATCTCCCAAGAAGTCCAGTGAGGGCCATTCCTCATGGGTTCAATGTTAGTGAGTACCCGGAGAAAACCTGCGTTGTTCGGTAGAGTCAAACTGAACAGCATGTACACTCTTCTTATTTACCTTGTTGTTAATTTAATAAAACCCTGAATGGATTCAAATGTTCGAATGTTCGAACCCCGACCTCAGTGGTAAGAGGCAAGTGGTTTAACCACTCGGCCACCGACAAACCCATAATAGTTGTGAGAGAGAACAGTTTTTTTATCTGTTCTGTTTGATGTCACCCAGGTGAAGATTTGCACGTATTTATATGCTAATTTATCGAAACAAAAATGTTAAGCAAACTGGCCACACCAGCAATTGTGCATATTACACCAGAAGACTATTGCTAATGGCATCGAAGGCTATCCATGTAGTGTGACTGATGTCATATTATGTATTTATTTTCAAACTGAGAATAAAAAAGATCATAAACTTGGCCTGTACCGCTTGAAAATTAAGACTGGCAATTTCAGTGGTGGTCGTGATGTAATTGCACTAAAATGTGAATATATATAGTTTGTCCTATCTGAAAATTCATCACATCATGGGGGTTGCCTTTTCTATATGCGTATCGTCGCAGACAGATAACCCAGGCAGATATAAATACACTAAATACACAAACTATTTACACAGAGTATGTATGACAGGGTCAACTTTAGAAATGATAAATTGGTAGTGTTAACGCCAAACCCTAAAATTAAACATACCATAACATGTCGTGATAGCTCTGATGTTTGTCATGAAGGTGGTATAAGGATACAACACATTCCCACCCGGTAACAAAGATATGTACATTGTTCCAGCTGAATGGTTTACATACCCGTACAACGGCGCAGGGTCAACCCCCAATTACTACTTCTCGATGGGAACGCCTCGCCATCCTTCTGTAGTTACTGTAGTTCTCTAGATCTGTTACTCATTAAATATTACCCAATCATCGTGAACGTTCGGTGAGAGGGCTTTGAAGGAACGTTTACTCGGCTATATTACCATCCAACATAATTTTAGGTTGCATTAATTGCAACTTTTCAAGTGTGGAATGCTAATGGCAATTTGGACAGGGTATGTCGATTTGCCACATGGCTTTATTAATGATGTTCCAGTGACATGCCACTGTTTCCAAGGTATAACCAGCGTAATTACAAGTTAAAGCTATGTGAAATACGCCAAATCTAAAACTATCTATACATTGTTATCCAAATTTCGAAGATTTTACTGTGTCCATATATAAAGCGTTGTGTTAACATTATCTTGTATACTACCAAGTTTTCATCTATACACTAAAATCAGTTTTTTTAGAAAAGACTTGAGACAAGAAGTTATTTAAGAAATAAATGTTCTTGTTTTCTTTTTTTAAACGAGTGCCAACTTTATTTGATAAGACTAGTTTCATTGGCATTGACACCAGGTTGCACTACTAAAGAGAAAATGCAGCTAGCTATTAAACGAACTTGACTCGGAGAACTTGTATGACCTGCAGGTATCTTGTGCAAATATTGAAACGACAAGATAACCGTATCAGTTCTTAATCTATGTTCCCTTGTGAATGAAATATTGTCATTGTGTGATGACCTGTAAGCACATGCATGTATAATCTAATTTCAACTACAGACTCGCGACAATAACTAGTCCTTGTCAGAAGAGCAAATAACCAAGCAACACGAGTTTTCAACCTCTGATTCGTCGAGGGCTCATTCAACCTTAACTTTGCACATAATGTGTTACATTTATACCGATAATTTCAAATGAAATATAAATTGAGCGAGTTGTAACAATATGATTATGATTAGCTTGAGTTTGTTGTCACATCAGGATGATTTATCGATCCTGATAGACAAATTAGAAACGACTAAAAGGAGAATCTATACACAGTATTTAAAAAAAAAGGTAGGCCGTAACGTTTTGAACGTGGAGCAACGCAACGGTGCGTTTGCATCACCTTCAGCAGAGCCGACCGAGCTTAAATCATGAAGGCGACATTCCGTATTCTCTCCCTTGCCAATGCCATGACTTCCCTGTATAACATAGAGGAAGATTCGTTTTGATTTGTATGTTAAAACTTACTAAACGTTACTTAAAACTGAAAATATCACCAGGGTAATATCCAATTTACTGTCAATTTTCGTATTGCCATGTTATTAATGGAATCCAACGCACAACGTGCATATTTAATTGGACGTGCAGTTGTCTTATCATCTCTGTCTGTCGCAGGTCATGTGAATTAACGTTGATGGGCATGCATAGTCCAATCGTATGATGGACAAATAGATCATTAGCTAGCTCCATTTGTGTTATATTTTAACAAACGTTCGCTAAGCCTCATCAATAGATACACAGCTCGTCAGCAGTTACATCTTGCAATCCAACGGTCATCGTTCAGAGTTTACAGTTCTACGTTACGTTGTAATCAACAGAATAACGCCAAGATGCCTAAAATGTGGAGTAACGGTCTCTTTGGATGTTTCGGAGACATTGGTTTGTGTTTGATAACATATCTCTTGCCCTGTTTAACAGCTGGAAGGAACGCAAGAGCCGTAGGAAAACCCTGCCCAATACACGCGCTTGCTTTCTTTGTACCGATTTTGCATATGTTTTGCGCGGCAAAAGTTAGACGGCTAATTCGAGATGAACGAGACATTATGGGGACACCATGCGGTGACATGATAGTTCACTGTTTCTGCCCGTGTTGTGCGTTGGTTCAGGAAGGCCAGGAATTAAGGGAATATCCAGCACCAATGGCTGCATCCATGGGAAGGGGCTAGTAATGCCATCACCAGCCTGAGTGTGCTCAATGGAATTCCACTAATTGGATATCCACTATGGTAGAGTAGAGAAACGTACCAATATCATCAACCTTTAGGAATATAAACGTAATCTATTTGGAATTATTTTTTTCTTTTCTGATATTTTTAAATCAAGTAAACAGCAAATACCGGACCGTACATGGTGATGGCACCTTATGTGTACATGACCCAGTTATAATAAGCTGATAGCGATGTGACATGTTGTGTTCGGAAAAGTCAGCTTCCATCGCAGTTTGATGACGTGGAACCATCCGAGATCATCCGACGCTTCAGTGTTTCATATAGCTATAGCAGACAGATCTTCAAGGATATTTCAATTACCTTTTGTAATGGTAATTCGTCGGACTCACTAAACCAAGAATGACGTCAGACGTCGACGGCTATTTTTTTTAAGTTGTTGAATATTCATCCTGTATGATTTATTTTTCTACTGAACACAATAAGAAATTGATTATTGTCTACAATCTACAGAATATAAATTGTTAAATAATTGATTCTGACATCGTCAGTTCGATGTAAATGTACACCATATTTTGATAATCTGATGATGCTCACATTTAACGACTATCTATGCATATTATAATTAGGGAGTGGTCTTTATTTTAAGTACTGAAGGACTAAAAAATACCTCTGACTCTCGTCAAAATGACGTATAGATATGTTATCACCCGATTGGTTCAAATTCCGAAGGTCAAAATGTCGATAGAGGGGAAGCGGTAGATATGTTATTTTGACAACCTTTCTTTTAATATTTAAACAGAATATGAGTCAACGGTGTATCTCTGAAGCGATGTCCTCAGGTGACTATGACTACATTTGGTTAGAAATGTACAATCCTATTTTTAGCAATTCTAGAATACTGAAATATTACAAAAAAACATACTGGAAGATTCTGTATGATTTACCTAGCGTACAAACAATAAATCGGATTTTGAATTTGCTAAATTTACAGTATATGTGATCTTCTTTTTTCGACCTGTGTTTGAAGAGTAAAACATCTTACAGATAATTCGCCTAGGTAAATACAAGTCTTCTCCAGAGCTGTGTTATTTCAAACTCACACTAGTGATTTGCTAGGTAAACCATTATAATGTATACATTTGTTACATCTCTAATATTAATCATGGGTGCAGTTTGCACATTTTAAATATCACTTTCAGAAGTTACTTTATTTCATGAAATAAATCATGGTGTTTTTTTTTACACTCTCACTACTAAAACACGTCTGGGCATGTCTTTAGTCAAATAGAGCGATAGTGGGAATTTGGACCGAAAACTTCGTCACTGTTGACACGCCTCTTCAATCACTGCTTAACAGGAGCGCCACCAACGACGATTAGTTCTGTGTACGACACTGCAGCATGCGATCATAAAGGTGATTTCATGGGCGTATACATCCACATTAAATATCAGCAAACATTAATAATATAGTCGTTGGGTTTCCCAACCTCATACCAATTTACCATCGTCCGCAATTTGCTCCTTTCTTCAAAACGCATGACAAGCCGCTGTACAGAAGCCACTGAATTTCGTAAACTGACTCGGCCGAAAAATCTCAGGTTCTGTCTTTATTGTCACATAAATGTAACTGGTTTTGTCAAGTTCTAACAAGACCAGGAGTGCAAACATTAATATGCTAACATGTTGATAAACAAATGCTAAAAAGAGTTATTTAACACGTACACTTAATGCTCATATACATCGCATTATCTATTGAACTTAAATGACCTCGACCGCGGTATAGATAACTGACGTGTGTACCTACTGTGACGTCACAGTAAGCTGTGATATCTATACAAAAGATGACGTTCTGTAAATTTTTATAGGAATACAGCGAATGTCTCACGCCAATGTTCATGGTGATTAATAAAAATAATAAACATTTTTTAAGTTTAATAACTTAAAAAAAGTTTAACCTGAACAATGCATACATTAACATCACCCTGGGTATAAAGACAAACTGAAATACCTGACGTAGGTGATGCCAGAAGTATCAGAGAGCTCAAGGAACGCCTACATGTAAATAGACCTTGCATGCATGAGATGGATAGAGCTTAACAATATTCGCCTTAAATAGTTGTATGGGAACTGTCTGCCCCTGTGTTCCCTTTATGTTGCTATTACGGGAATTAAGGTATAGGCAAACTGTGGGTGATAGCGGTACCGCACGAAGCTGTGGATATCATCACTACTATATAACCAAAGTATGTATGTATGTATGTATGTATGTATGTATGTATGTATGTATGTATGTATGTATGTACTATGTGCATGCAATCTCTCTCTCTCCCATTCTCTCTTTCTCTCTCTATGCATTCGTTTATATATAGCTTGATTTGTAGTAAATTGTTACAGTAGCACTAATCCGTCGTAATATAATATACGTTTTATGCTGGCCCACATCATCACGTACGTGCTATAGTTTAAAATGTGTTTTTCCGTTAGACGATAACAAAATGCAATAAATGCACAAGTTGACCAAATTGCGTTGAAATACAACTTTTTGTCTATTTATTAATTACAATGTATTGCTGGTTGAGGTTACTTTACAGAGTTCATACTTTACAACACAACTCTCGTGTAACCAACAGCAACACTGCTATTTACATTGCATGGTACATCACTTCAGGTCAAAGGTTATGCATGTTTAAATACTACATTACAATAACTGTCTGCACTACTACATTGATTATTGTGTCTCGTCGATTCTCGCTGCTTTTTCTAAGGTATATCATAATTTGTTAGGTTTGAGTGCAAAAACCGAAAGGATTGACAAGGTATAATACAACATTATGGACATCGATCGATAAAGAGTCCTTCGCTCAAAACGACTGGTTTAATTACAACTTTAAACCGTGAAAGCATCAGTCCCAATACAAACAACTTGAAAACTTGGACCGCATCAAATCATTTGGATAAATCTTAGTCTTCATCCCTAGTTCCCAGGTCTTCTTCCAGGATGATGAAGTCACGTTGTTTACGCTTTCTTATTTCAAAATTTTGTCCCAGAAAGATTATCACTCAGCATTTATATTAACAGGACTGTAATCACAGGGACACTCCAAGCGATTTATACTTAACTAGTACAGTGTTATTCAAGTTCAATGCCAACTCTAGCTTCACTGCTAAAATTGGATATATATAATTTTTATTATATTTCCCAATAGCACTAATTCTACTGAATGTCACTGAATGATCCGTTGACAGATCACAAACACACACACACACACACACACACAAACACACACATATCAATCTATTTAGTATAAGAAACTAAGTAAATGTTTTATCATTCTTTGGTACAGTACAATGCACCTTGGAAATAAAGCCTTTAAACTTGTGAAGTATAAAAAGGCCGTTGTGCTGCAATTGATCTGTGCCAGGGGTAATAATGGGTAACCGTACACATTTGTGAAATACAGTTCAAAATAATATCAAAATTAAGTTATTTTAGCATCCTATATGGCCACAGAATGCTGTGCTAACCCTGTACTCTATTAACTATGTATGGAAATAAAACAGATTATCAGTTTCCAAGACAACAAAACGGTGAACAATCATTATTTCAAAAAAAGACCAGGAACAAGCTTTCATTTGGCAGACTTTGGAAAAAATGAAGAAGTTTGATTTTCTGCAAGGCGTAATCTTGATTCGGATGACCCTCTTCCAATCTTGTTATAATTGTTCCTTTTTTATTTATGAGCACGTTTTCTGAATAATGTGATTCAGATGAAATTCAATATGGATCAAAACGCAAACTTTCGGAATGTCCACAAATATTTGACATGTATACATACATACAGACAGTATTATTGTCTACAGTATACGACTTGATATATAAACGTCACATCTTCGTACATTTTCATCTCAACTCGTTGTATGGTTGTTCATTTTCCACCTGTTAATGCATGTACATTTATTATTGCTGAACTACCATAATATTCGATATTTATTTTTAATGTTTGATCGGTGATGATGATGATGATGATGATGATGATGATGATGATGATGATGATGATGATGAAAATGATGATGATGATGGTGGTGGTGGTGGTGGTAGTAGTGGTGATTATTGTGGTGTGGTGGCGGTGGTGGTGACGGCTGCGGCGACAACGTTGACTGCGGCGTCGACGACTACGATGATGATGATGATGCTGTTACCGCGACTGCTGATGACAACTACGTATACAACGATAGCGACAGTTCCAACCTTTTCCCCAGGTCGAAGCTTCTTTGTCCGGCGTCAACCTACACATTGACGTTACGTCTCCGTGACCGTCTATGTCGGCATTTAAACGGAAACCACATCATGTTATACAATAATCTAGCAGCCCGGCGGAAATCATCAATTTGCAATGGTTTATGCTCCACGCAATGCACATAGCAGGCTAAGCAGGGAAAGCAGCAACAGATCACTGGATAGACCAAACACGAGCAAATATTCCCGGTTTCATCATCCTCTTCCTCAATTGTGAATTCTCCAACATCTTTTATCTGAATACATTCCCGGACTTCTATTTCCTGTAAACTCTTCCCACGCTTCGCAAAATGCTTTGGGACTTCCAGTCCCATGATTTTTACCACATGCCACGATTTGCTGATGACAGCTGGCAGCGTCAGTGCTCCGGAGCTATCATCTTTAGTGTCAAAATATCGCATACTGGTGGTGGACACATCAAATGCATAAATCATTCCATCCACCATGGTGAGATGGGCGCGTGCGGGCGTGGTTGGAAAGTCGTTGCATTCCCAAACTTTTTGTATCTCGCCGTCGTTATACTTGAACAACGTTGCCTCATCTCCGAATAACATTGATACATACAGCGTGCCGTTGTTGAATAGTCGAATCAATGGTTTCATCGACATCGAAGTTGATACAGACACCTCCCTGCAGACCTGTAATGATACAGCGTTAGTTGAACCTGAACTTGACTCCTCAGCTGCAACAGACACTTCGATCAGTACTACCTTGTAAGTGCGATGTTTGTTGCGCTGGTGACTAATTTCCTCCACAAGAACGAGTACAAACAGTTTCCCACAAAAACAAGACGCATCTGCTACCTCACAATGCATGTCTAAATCTCCCGTTCTTCTTACTTGGCTGTCTTTTGAGAAAGTAAGGAAGCAAGGTGAAGCAACCATTGATGCCGAATTATCTAATGCAAAAACTTTCACCTCTATTTTATCTTTTTTAATCTTAGGGGCGACATGGTAGAATATATCCCCATCAGACGAAATAATGGCTGCTTGGGATGTTTCAGCTCTGGTGCAATTTTTCGTTTGGTTTTCACTGGTTTTGGTATCAAATACTGTAAGAGCAACCGAGTCGTTAGGATCCATGTCGATGTAGCACAATCTGTGCCCATAATTTGATGTTTGGTTAAACACTGGGTCATTGCTGAACCTTTCTTGCTGCGATCTGTATGATGTCCCAAGTGACAACCAGTCCTTCTTTTCATGATCATAATAACACACCAGATTTCCGTATTTGCCGTCTTCATCCGGTACGGTGTGAAGGAGTACAAGTGCAATTGCCCGCTGCATATATGTTCCCCTTTCACCAACCATTCGCTCGACATCTTTCTTTTCTTCAGCACAGATGGATGTAAATGCATCTGTGCATTTGACAAACTGAAAATGGTCGGCTGCATATCTTTTAGCATTGTTCGAAATCTCCTTATAGAAATCACTTTTACCACTAGTAACAAACAAGTGCCAATTGTCAAAATCCAATGTTTTCATTATTTCATCATGGAATGTGTCATTTTGTATACCAAGAACACCACCAGCTGTTAGCGTGTCTGCTATCTCATCATTTGCCACCTCCAGTTTCCCAGTGTAAAAGAATTGGAAAATTCGTTGCAATGTTGCCGGTGTAGGTGACGGTTCTCCGAACTGTAAGTTGAACGGTTTGTCCTCTATCTCTGCTGAAGGTGGGAGCTTCGCCTTGAAATACTCGCTTTGGTCGCGAAGTATATCTGCATGGACTTGAAAGGTGACGGTCGAGGAAGTAACAGTGACGTCATATCCGCTATGCTTATAAGTTTCGTTTTCAAATTCGACACATTCCATTGTTCCGTCGAAGGTATTCACTTACTTAAAAGTCGGGAGTTATCTGTATCACATGAAAAACAAACAAAAAAGAAGTTTTAAAGATTTATTTTCGATGTATCAATGACGCCTAAGCCAAAGGAAAAAATACAAGAAACTCAAGTACTTCGTCTAATTGTTTTTAGTGAAGTGAATTTTTGGGTCTGAACCAGAGACGCTGACATCGATTGACATATATTATTTTAGTGGTTTGGGATACTATGACATACAAATATTGTACTGAACTGCCTTTAGATTGTCTGCGTCTGTCAGTCTGTCCTTCCCTCCCTCTCCCTCCGATGACACCCTCTCCCTCTCTCCCCTCTCAGACGGACAAACAAACAAACAAACAAACGGAAGGACAAACATTCAACTGCGTACATCCTGATTATTATTAATACTAGGCCTACCCATTCGCGTTAGACTATTTTGATATATAAGTTTTAGTTTGAGGGTCAATGAAAATTAACATTTACATACATACATACATACATACATACATACATACATACACACACACATACATACATACATACATACATACATACATACACACACACACACATACATACATACATACATACATACATACATACACACACACATACATACATACATACATACATACATACATACATACATACACACATACATACATACACACATACATACATACATACATACATACATACGCACGCACGCACGCACACATACATACATACATACATACATACACACACATACCTACGTACATACGTACATACATACATACATACATACATACATACATACATACATACACACACACATACATACATACATACATACATACATACATACATACATACATACATACACACATACCTACGTACATACATACATACATACATACATACATACATACATACTAGCCGGGTCAAACTAATTAACACCAATAAACAATGAAAGAATTATTTTGTCAATTCAAGCGTTCACTACTTATTACTATCTATGACACAATTAATGGAGTCGAATTTATCCTGCAAGTCAAACCATGCGAGCCATAATTACGTAGAAGGTAAAGTTTCCCTAAGCTGTACATGTCATTCAAAATATCCACAGAATCGTGACCCAGCTTTAATATAAAATAGTCCGCATTGTAAGTCAATCGATGTATATGTACATGTATATATATGTTACTGTTTATAGAGATACTGACGTGCATTGAAATATTAGTTTCTATATCAGGTCATATCAATTACATGCAATCACCCTACGAATCATACAACAGTTTTTTATATGTGCATTCCTAGATACCAAACAATCCACAGATACATTGCTTTGACCCTATTTAATCATCTTATTTCAGCATCATCGCGTTTGTAAATTTATTCCCCATGATGATAGATAATACTTACTTACTTACTTACTTACTGTAAACGACACATTGACTGTTGTAATGCAGTGACCTGTCCTAATGGAACACTGTCGATAATATGTAGATTTAGTATTTATATCGGCAAACGTCTTATGCAACGGAATATTAAGCACATTGGATAATTTTCATTAAATGCGTCGAAGCATTCTTGTTACAAAAGGCAACCTACATGTATACATATTTATATCTGCGAATTCGAATGACAATCAACAGGGTCATTGAAATGTCACCGAACCGTTCATTCTATTAGTACACTACTTTTAAAAATCAGACAAAGAGTCTCCTGAACACGCACTATTATCCGAATTGTTGTTGTATTCGTTGGTATCGTCGAGTCTCAATCTGATTAAAATCCGATGTAGATGTCGGCTAATCGTGCAGAGGAGGCGATCAGGCTAAAAACGTAAACATGTACTACGAAGGTCAATTCAAGCTAAATAACGATGGTAAGATAGCAATGCACGATTAGCCGACATCTACATCGGATTTTAATCAGATGGCGTCGAGTCTTTGCTTCAGTAGTAGGATACATTTTGACAAGTGACTAGATGTCTTGGTTTTCACTGCACTATCACAGCGTCTACCCAAGTCTGACTATATGACTAATGTCAATTATGCATTGCATAAATGTCGGCTAACAATGTTCCCAAACAATGGCCCTGACACTAAGTATTAGTTATCTATATAGTATATTTTACATTATGCAATGCACGAGCCAGGTTGAACCAAAAATATGGAATATATACCCTGGTCGTTATACGTCACGACAACGCGCGTGTATGTCATGATCACGCATGTGTTACGTCACTAGTTCCGCTGTGTTCAAAACATGAGTCAAAACGTTCAAAATTGCCATTACTTTCCCCGATTTGTCTGTGATATTACTGGCACTGGCATAATTATGTTATTCTCTAATATTTTTCTTCATTCAGCGGGAAAATACTCGTGACCTAAGGGCTGTCACTACTTGTCAAGTGACTCATAGTGACAAAGGCCCCTTAGGTGATCACTAGTATTTTCCTTGGCTGAACGAAGAAATAACTTCTAACTGTAATGTCAGTCGTATTCATAAGCTTATTAATTTTGATCTCTTAATTTTCATCTTGCTTTCACAGCATAGACCTTAGGGAGCGAACAGTTTTTAAAGCGTTACTACAACTACCGACATCGAAGCACCGACGAACAGAAACTGTTACAAACAGGGAAAGTCAACAAATGAATTGGATTAACCGTAGACCCTCCACCAACGATGGATTAACATGCTTTGATAAGAACAATTTTATATCCTCTTTGCATGTGCATGTTATGCCAGGGTTTTTTTTGTGTGTCAGAATATGATAGGCCACACACAAATGTTCTTATCAGACAATGGAATGTTAGTATTTGTCCCCGTGCATCAAACATCCTGTTATTAATCCAATTCAGTTGTTTACATTCCCCGTTTTGTAAAGGTTCAGTTCGCCAATGCTTGGATGTCGACAGTTTTATTGTAATGTACGACAAAGGGGGAATTGAAAGTGTACAGAATTTGAATAGTACAGTCTCAAACAATGGTGCTAGCACAGATATTACTTATTGTTTCATGCATAATTATATCCAGGGTATAATTTTTACATTGTTAGTACACATAAAATGTAGGAAGCAATTATAGACAAGTGATTGGCCTCTTCTAGGTATTTTCCCCCACACTGAAGTGTCCGTAGACGTTCCAAGAACAAACGTGTGCTATACATTTTGTCGGGCATAGACAGATATATGTAAGCTTAAGAATGTGTGCGAGTGGTAATATTACTCGTAAACTCACCGTGATTCTCGTGGTCCCTTGCCTCTATGATTTAAGTAACCGGAATCATTTATATCGTCGAATACATTGTATGAGGTGACATAATTTCCTTCCTGCGCATGCTCCTGGTCACAGCTAATACTAGTGAAGGTCAGGGCATCTTCCTAGACATATTGTAACATGTCTCCGGTTTACAGTTGCTATTTAAGACGGATATTAATTTCTCACTTCTAAAGTATATCTCTAGTTCCCCAAAATACACCAGCACACAAAGCCTACTCTATCTTACCAGCTTGTTCAACAACTTGAACAAAATGTCACATGAATGAATTCAGAATATTAAGAAAAATCACTTGCCATATATCTTGGCCTTAAAATAACCCTGTGTATTTAAATATATACTAGAAGTCGTTCAACTGAAATTGCGCCCTCACATTTTAATGTAAGCGTAATTTGACATCTTTTGTATTTTTCGAAGTGTTTAGCTCAGACAAAAAAAAAACATGCCCAGCACAAATAACTATATTGATAAAAATGTATATCTTTCAAAAATGTTGACATCAATGTCACTGACACCGTGTGTCCGTGTGCGTCTGTCTGTCTGTCTGTCTGTCTTGTATGTATGTACGTACGTACGTACGTATGTATGTATGTATGTATGTATGTATGTATGTATGTATGTATGTATGTACGTATGTACGTACGTACGTTTAAATCGAAAAGATGAACATTAACATCAAATATTATAATCTACTTCGAAAATAAACAGCAGCGTCGACTCCGACAGTATTGAACTCCACGACAAAATATAAGACGTAAAGCTCTATCACAAATAAATTTAAATGTGTAAGTGGTGTCTGAAAAAAAAATCGTATGAATGTCAAAGGTCAACATAAAACAAGTAATAACTATTTATGTACGTTATAAACAAGGTGAGGTAATCAGATCACCGAACTTGGTGGTCTGAGGCGTAATGTAATGTCTCAATGAATAGCCTTTCCAAAATTTGCCATGCCTGGTGGCGCTCTACTTTCTGTCTGTGTGTATATCTTGGGGGGGTATACATGTTACAGGTTACTTGGTTAATCGTAGGGCACTGTTGCTTTCTGTGTGTGAACAATACGAAAAACATCCCTGATTTGCACTTCTATAGAATACCCAGAGACAAAACTCTTATGAAACGGTACTATGAGGTGATTATACTGCCGGGTTATACTGCCAATTTGAGCGAGGGCGTTGTGTTCTCAATGCAATTTTCTCTTTACTGGTCTGGAATGGCCTATTCCAAACTGAGTGTCATACACCGCAATACGGGGACGGTCCGTTCAAGCGGGTCTTTCGAATGGCCAAATCTCAAACTTTAAGAAAAGGTAAAACTTTTCATGTCAAAAACGTAAACGCAGTATCTTTCAAAATTCATTCAAATTGAAATATTCTCCATGAATATATGCAGTCAGTGTATATTTGACATTCGGCTTGATGAAGTCACAACCCAGTATGTTGATATAACTTGAATCACGATAGCCAAATTCTCAGGACTATATTTGTCTTATTAATGACCAGGACATCCGATCCATTCTCTACCAGTCACAACGATATTATTTCAGGTTTGAGTCCGTCGAGTGTCTTCGGATCTGAGGCCATCTGACGCTCGATATAATGTTCAAGATAATGCTACCTGAATCTGAATCTGAATCTGAATCTTTATACTTGTTCGATCGATTAATTACTCAAATTAGTCATTAATATTCATCAGATTATTACCAAAACCTAATCAGTTCTTACCATTACCCTACGGAAAATGTCTATCAAATTATAGTAAACAGATGTACACTGACGACATGGGGACAACACTTCGTGAAGACTACAGTTTTGGTCGAGACCCACAACAAACATGTGAAGCCGAGTTTTGTGAAAGGTATCCGAACTACTGCTCCTGCTAAATAAAGCTGCCAATGCTGATTTTGCTCCTCTTCAGGGTGCTCTTCTTTTTCTCATAAATACAACGCGAAGACTGGCACGGCGGAGAGAGAGAGAGAGAGAGAGAGAGAGAGAGAGAGAGAGAGAGAGAGAGAGAGAGAGAGAGAGAGAGAGAGAGAGAGAGAGAGAGAGAGAGAGAGAGAGAGAGAGAGAGAGAGAGAGAGAGAGAGAGAGAGAGAGAGAGAGAGAGAGAGAGAGAGAGAGAGAGAGAGAGAGAGAGAGAGAGGCGGGAAGAGCTCGAACAGTTGGAAGGTTTTCATTTTGCTATTATAATCAAATAACTATTGTAATGAACTTGTTTTCCTCTTTTAATAACCATTAGAAATAAACGATTCTTATTGATGGTAAAATTACATTTATATAGTATATTTTAAGCCTTTATATGGTGTCCTATATTGTGTCCTATATTTCTGTATTTTCAAATATAAACATAGTAAGTTATCACCGCCCTTCACACATCCCCCCCGTAACTACTAGTATCATGTCGTCTCTCCTTTCAAAGCAAGCTCATACCCCACTATAAATATATGTGTATGTCGTATGTATGTATGTATGTATGTATGTATGTATGTATGTATGTATGTATGTATTTATGTATGTATGTATTTATGTATGTATGTATGAATGTATGTATGTACGTATGTACGTATGTATTTATGTATGTATGTATGTATGTATGTATGTATGTATGTATGTATGTATGTATGTATGTATGTATTTATGTATGTATGTATGTATGTACGTATGTATGTATGTATGTATGTATGTATGTATGTATGTATGTATGTATGTATGTATGTATGTATGTATGTATGTGGAAAGTGATGCATATGGAACTAGTAAGTCAGTCCGTATAAATAGATGTAAAATCCGACGTTTCGAATAAATATTCTTTTTCAAGGTAATATCGGCGAGATACAGACATGTAAGGTAAACACCTGAACATATCTGAATGTAATGTAATGGAACAGAACGACAACAGCGCGTGATAAACGGTAATACGTGTGAAAAGTTCTAATATTCGCACGCACCAAATAGAACTCAATAGAACACGCCTGAAATTTAAAAAAACAACAAAAAAACTGAGTAGACCGGGAATGACGAGAATAATCTATTAATTCCTAGGGGTTCCAGCGATCCGAGACGGAAAATTATTTGTTCTTCCTTTAACCTCAATACTTTCTCATCACCAGAAAGAAACCTTACAAATTCCTGAAATAGACATATCTGATACACTGTGATCGTTGGTAATAAAATGCATACATACATACATACATACATACATACATACATACATACGTACATACGTACATTACGTACGTACGTACGTACGTACATACATACATACATACATACATACATACATACGTACATACGTACATACCGTACGTACGTATGTATGTATGTATGTATGTATGTATGTATGTATGTATGTGTGTATGTGTGTATGTATGTATGTATGTATGTATGTATGTATGTATACGAAGCAGTTGACTCGCCAGTTACACAAACAATCGACTATAACATTCCAAAACCACCGACAGAGTATCTCCTAAAACTATTAAGTGTGATTCTCACGAAGAACACATTTGAATTTTATGGAGAATTCCACACACAACATGTGGATGCAGCATGGGCTCTTCGGCATCACCCGAAATAGCCGACATAGCATTCCGAATTTTCGGAAAAAGAACTAGATGATAGGAATGCTGAAATACTGGCTTCTCTACTTGATGAACAGACAACAAATATGGGAAGGTGACTTTATCACAACAACTGCGACTGATGAAGAGACCCTATAGCTGGTTTTGAAACGTTCAGGTTGAAGGATCAACTATTACCGACCCGGGAACGTATCGCCAATAGTTTTCCTGTAGACTCAAACCAACCAAAAATTTTAAGGGTTCCAGCCTGTACGTAAATCTACACGGCTGGTTATCTCTCATCCAACTATCATACAACTTGGATGTACTTTGTCAATGTTCGGCGTCCCGTCCCCCCACCCCCATACAATAAAATATGGGTAGGTTGAACAGCTTTTTCATTTGTTCTGGCCCAATGTCGTACCTTTCAAAAAGATGTCACATTCAAACTAAAAAAAAAATTAAAAAAAAGGAATGGTGTTTTCTCAAATAAGTAACACAACAAAATAATCATTTTCTTAACCCAGCTCCCAAAACTTGTATGGCCCTCCTTTATGTCGAAACCCAAGGTGAACTCAGTGGATTCTCCTTGTCATTATCATTATAATGGAAACTGAAGTTTGAGTTTCAATGTCGAAGGTACAGCTTTGTGTTCAAATTCTTTCCATAGCAAATTGTCGCTTCAAAATGAATTGCGGAATAACGCTAGTGTCAGTGCAATGAGATAATTATATCAAACAAAATTTCAACCAAAGACAACATTGAACACAATTGAAGGTGGATCTTCAAAGAGGGGATCTTAAATGGTGTACCTAGTTTAATAGTTTTTCAGGGCCACCAAATATTCCAAAAACGAAACGGCAATGGAAAAAACAATTTGTTTTCCTTGTTCTATTTTCCGATCGATGACACGAAAAACGAAAAACAAATTGTTTTTCCTTTTTCCTTTTCCGATCGAGAAAACGAAAAACGAAGCAGGCACTGTTTTTTTCTTGTTTGCAATATACATGTACATACATGTACATACATACATTGTCGCTAATGTAATTGCATGAACATGTTTACATTTTGAATCTCCAGATTTTACTCATTTGCACAGACTTTAACATCACTTGAGTGTATATTGAAGCTGAACACAGGGTAATTAATGTTAGTTGTTTTTTTATATAGGAATTTGTGTATATACATGTTTTGCACCCGTTTTTGTTAAAAGGCTGTCAAATTTTGACATGGTTTTTAGTTCTCCATTTTCACTAATGTATTTTAGCTGAACAGGGCTGAATTATTTTTTAAAGTCATACTCCTACCCTGTTAACAAATTTACATGAATACTTTCCAATATTATTTTTGCATAGTGATTTTAAAATTAATGGATCTAGAGACAATTAGACTACTGTACAGTCTTTTGCAAACAGCATATACAAATTTGCATTCAAAATTTAAAAAAGTACATGTAGACTTTTAAAATAGGGCAACTCTGTCCTTTGAGCCAAACACTGACAGTCTTGTATGTATTCCAAGCAAATAAATACACACCATGGTAGCTATGATGCAGATCCATGGAAATAACAGGTAAAATGGTGGCCATAAATGTATATAATGTTTCAGTTTGCAACAATTCTTTTGTAATTGAAGGGTCTCAACAACAATCTTATTTGTAACTATATATTTGTATTAGTATAAAACCTTTTGATCCACCACCACCAGCCAAATATCAGTGACGGCCTGACAGGCTATTCATACTCATTTCACATTTATGTGCCTTCAGATGCAGAGCTTGATGTCCTTTGCTCAAAACTTTCAATAATCAATCAGGTACAAATGGATAACAAATAATTAAGGGATAGTGCAAATTTAACTTTTAAACGATTAAACTATTTAATTTTTACAAAATTTATTTATATTTATATATTTTCCATTTACCAGTTTATACATTCATTTTACAAATATAAATTGTAAGAAATGTCACAAGTACTTTCTGCCTGAAATCATAAAGGATTTTATATACATGTTTTTGGAAGAGTTTTATTTATCATAGTTATTTATTTATCTATTAAACCCACCAAATTTTTTCAAGTCCCCCCCCTCCACCATCCTCCAAATTTTCAAGCCCCTCCCTCAATTCCTCCGGCCCCCCTGCCCATTATTTGTGAATGCAACCCCAGGTGAACTTAGCACAGTACAGACAGCAGCAAAATGACAGGCACTTATATATTACTCCTCATCATTATCGTTGTCCGAATCGAGGAGTTTTTTATTTTCAACTACAAGTTCAAAACTGTTTCCTACGATTTCCTTTTCGTTTACGTCAGTGTTATTCCCTTTCCCGTACTTGCACCTGTAGAACAGTGTCATGGCGCCATAGACCACATTCAAGAAAAACACCACTCCGAGACAATGCCAGCTAAAGGACATCACGATAAAGGCGACGTTGGCACTGTTTTGCTCATCCCATTTTACGGCACCCGATCTCGGGTCGAATAGCGTAAACGCTATCTGATAAAACCAAGTTCCTTGCAGCAGCATAAAGGCTACGCGAAAAAATGGCAGAAATCGTTGTTTGACCAGCCACATTTCAAAGAATGTTGATATTGCCCCACCGAATATAGCCAACACTAGTAGTCTATGCAGGATGGCGTCGAGTGGTTCGCTGTCACTAGAATGTAGGTAAAACAAAAATCCTTCTACAGCAAATGCGATTGATAAATACAGCTTATCTCGTCCGGGTGCCAGTCGTACATAGGTTTGACTTAATGCATCAACTATTCCACTGAATCCGAAAACCATGTACATGGTTACATGGTGCCAGTCATTTTGTGCGTAGAAACGATTCTTGTCGTCAACCATCTCCCAGCTCGCTGCATTAACTTCCAATAGTGCCCCAATCAGAGCTGCCAGGACTTTTGCCACTCCCTCCAATAGTTGTGCCTTCTGCAACACGTAATACAGACATCTTGAATACTTCTTTGGCCTGTTTACCAACACACTGTAATGATCGTTATTGTGTATGATATATACACGGGTTATGTGAAATGTCCACCAAAAGCCATAGACGAGGAAAATCGTACCTGGTAAAACATGTCCTTCAAACGTCCCAGTCTTTGCCATAGTTTGTGTTGAGACAGCCTAAGCGATACAGGCGATTGTGTTGTATAATGTGACGGTGGACGGAGATCTCAACGTCAACTAGTCTCTGCGTCAGGAGTTTCTACACTGCAATATTGTTGTAATCAAAGCCGAGGTGACGTTGTCTTACCTGAACTGACTAATGTCAGGCGAAACAACTTCGTCTTTGTGTGGCTGCGTCGGTGTAGTCTTGAATAAGTTAATTCGTATTGCATACACCAACGCTGTCTATAAATCGTCCTACGGGATTTTCCAGGGTGATACGTTTATATACCAGCCGGAGTCCTCCGTCGTTGATGGCGTCCTAATGGGTTGATCCATTATTGCTATAGTACTGTTTCCAGAGGGCCACTGGAAACCGTTCATACAACACTCCCCCAACTTCATTTAAATAGGGCTGGACCCTGAGGGGATCTTATGGGAGTGAAATAGCCTAAGAGTATCCACCAGGGACTGTTACTAGGGGAGGTGGAAGAGCTACTAGTATGTAAACATAGTGCCTGAAACAACTTCCCATTACCTTGTACAATTCAAGGTACCAGCGGTTATACTGAGCCAGCTATATTAAAACAGCTATCCAATTATTTACCTCACCTTTCATGGGGTACAAATAATTATAACTAATTAGTCATCAAATTAAGGTATAATGACTAGCTACCTTGATGTCCTTATCAGGGTATTAAACTGAAATTATTTACCTCAACTTTTATGGGGTACAAATAATTCTAACTAACTAGCCATCAACTTATAGTATAGTGACTAGCTACCTTGATTTCTTTATCAAGGTATTGATACTGAACATAATACCTTAACTAGGGATTTTAACTGAATGCTGTGGTCCCCTGGCTTGATTAGTGCCATCCCTAGCTATTAACTAAAAACATGTTGTTGGTTAGTATGCTGCCATTGGTTATCTGTTCCCCCTCCTAAGAAGATCTCAGGGCCAATGACTGTGTAGTAACACAGTAATCAGATTTTTGGATGTGTATTATGCACCCTTACCCCGCAGTCTGTCGATATACACTTATTACCTCCAAGAAGGCAAGTGTCATGACACACCACAAGTGTAAGTCACATAATGAGTCATTTATCATGCATTTTTACCCCCGCAGTATGTCAATGTACAACTTTTTACCTCCAATAAGGCGCCAAGTGTCATGACACACCACAAGTGTAAGTTACATAATAAACCTAATTTCCCTTCTTCCCCCTTACCAAACAAATGGGGGGACCTATAATTTACAGGGAGCCATAAAGGGTACGGGTGTTCCTTACCGTGATAGGGAGTAGTTCATGGAGAGTACTGCCCCGAATTGTGGCTATTAAAAACCCAACACTTCCTATATACTGGGGAGAGTTTGGTTTAGGACAATTGGGAGGGGAAAAATAGGGTGAGTCTGTCTCCAAGATGAGGCGATTTTCAGGTATTTGTGATATTGTGAATACCGGAAGGGGCGTGACATGCCTTACACTAGCTGTACACCCAAAATAAGTATTTGGAAAGTGGGTCAGCTAGAGTTGAATTTGTGGTGCATCCCCAGAGAAGCAATGGAAATGTATGAACTGTTCCCTGGGACAGTACTTACTTACCAGTTATAATACCTCCTCACCAGGTTTATGTCCATAAGGGTCTCTAGAAGTTCATTCTGTTTTGGCCAAGCAGATTCAGGTGTTGTGTAATCTAGACCTTCTTCACCCACAGCGTCGATATTGCTGGACTCCATCAACATACGGAACGTCTTGAACTGCTTCTTAGATATTTTACTGGTATGTTTGGTATGTAGTCCTACAGCCTTCTTCCAGCGAGGGTAGGGGGTCCTATTTCCCAAAATCTGCTGGGATCACAGAATACTTCCACACCACCTAGTAGATGTACTGGGTGGTCAGGTTCGGGTTCTCGTTGTCGTGTTATCAGATCCTCTGAGTCTTGGGGCACATCATCCCTCTTAGGGTGGGGGAAAGGGAAGGCAGGAAAAGGTCCTTCTTTCGTTGGGGAGATCACAGTCCGAGGTCTTTTTCGACTGTGACTCACCTTTTTCTTGCCTTGGTCACCCGGCTGTCTTACTATCTCTGGGGGAGGGGAGGTCAAAGTCTTAGAAGAACTACCTTGACTTGTTTGCTCACCTTTTAACGGTATTTTAGACAGCCGAATAGTACGGGATTCATATACCTGCCTTACTTTCTCCTGGGGATGAGAAATCAAAGCCCGAGCATAGCCCCTTCTTTGACTCACTTGTCCCCCTTTCAAAGGTAATTTAGGTTGCAAGGCAGTACCCGACACAGATTTCTTCTTTGCCATCTTAGAGGTAGGGGTCATCAAAGCCTGAGCATAGCTCCTTCTTTGACTTACCTGCCCAACCGTCAATGGTAAATCAGTCTGTGATGATGTACTGCAACTGGGTGAGATACGCAGTGGAGGTTGTACCCTCTGCAAAGGTGGCGCAGCCAGTGCTTGGGATGTGTTACCATCCGTTGCACGATGACTGGTTCCACCCCTGTGCTGGTCCTTTCCTCTCATTGTTTTCTCTCCCAATTTAGCATCTAGACTTGCAGGGATTGCTGTACCTGTCCTTGGACATCGTACATAGTCTTTCTTGATTGTAGTAAGACTACTGCATTCCCCGCTCACAGGGGGCCTGGTTCGTGTTTTCACAGAACTCTCCCCTCCTTTACCCTTGGACTTTGGTTTCCCTTGCGAAAGAGATTCCGCAGTCATTGAGGTAGAGGAAGTGACAGTATTCTGTTTCAACTTCCGAGTCTGGCGTGAATGGAGTCTCGTTTTTGAGAACCTGTCAATCTGGAACTAGTCCCTTTCTGCCCCTGCGAAGTGGTAGATGGAACAGAACCAAACTGGGAAGTTGTTTGTACACCTCCATTCCCAACCTGATACAGACCGGGCCCACTAAGAAACCTTTCATTTTCATTTCACGTCCAGCTGTTGGCATTGTAATCGGTTTAATAGAGGGGGGTTTTGCATCCAATTGGTCATAGAGTTTGTCTGAAATTATAGTTACCTCTGAGGCGGTATCAATCACTGCCTGTGTTCCATGTCCTTCAATCGTAAGTGACACACTCAGCATGGAACCAGACTAGTTGGCAGATGACTACTTCCTCATCAGCATCTATGTACTTAGGGTTCAGTGGGGATTTGACTGATAATTCAGTCAAATGGGGTTGGCCATTTTCATTCGGGGTCAGCCCAGGGCCTACTGGGTTGATCCGTGTTTGTTTAGCGAGTCCTCAAAGGTCACTCCCGTCCCATGGGGTCTGGGAGAGAGATTGGACAATCCCTTTTGAAATGGCCTACTTCACCACACAGAAAACACTTGTCGGATTTAGGAGATGGGGAACGACTGTACGTCCGTTTTTGAGTGGTGGTCATCATATAACTCCTCATTTCCTTCGCAAAGCTATCAAATTTAGAGCTTAAGTTAGCAACATGTAACTCTAGACGTGACATCCTGTCTTCCATCATTTTGTATCCGGAGTCAACTTGAGTGGATGGGCGTTTATTTTGACTAAAGTTAGGTGGGGGTGGCCAAGTACTAGTGGTAGTAGCTTGCACTGCAACTATGTTATAGTCAGATTCGTCTTCTGGCCTTGTAACCTAACTTGAGTACGGGCGGGTTTAGTGTCACCAGAGATGGCAGCTGCATTAAATTGGAACCATCTAATTTTATCCATAGCCTCCTCGATATTTGATGGATGTTGATTAATTGCATATTGACTAGCCTTTTTCTCAATGCACCCATGACAAAATCTGATAGTGGCTTGTCTGTCTGTATTTGCCTCAGACCCATACTTGAAGGCGAAAGTGGCTAGGCCCTGTATTCTATCTGCCCAGTTTTGTAAGCTTTCATCAAGACGCTGACTACTTTGCCAAAAGTTCATTTGTGCCGTTTCGGGGAGTTCTTGGTGACCGAATCTTTTTGCTAATCTAGCTATTAGATCGAAATAGTCTATGTCACCATACCGTTCTATTACATTAGCATAATATGTACTGGCTGGTCCTGTTAGACACCAACATAACTGATTCCTTCTTTCCTTCGAGTTCCACCCTACTTCGTCAGCATATCTTGAGAATTTAATGTGAAATATTCTCCATTCTTCCTCACCACTATACATAAGGGTTTTTGGGATGTTGTGAGATAAAGAATGACGCTCACGTCTAGTGTAGGGGGTGATTTATAGGACTTTTCACGTTCCGGGCTTTGGTCATACTCGGGTGATGGGGGGGGGGGGTTGTGAGGAGAAATGTTCAGGACCCTGGGGTCTATAATAATTTGGTTTACTATAGGTAGGTTCCAGGCTATCTGGTCTATCCCTAACTTTTCTCACTTCCCGTACCGTCTATCCATACCCCCGGTATCCACATTGTCTGGGGTATTACTCAGTTCTATCCTCACTGGTGTTTTTTCCCTATATGGTTTACTCATAGGTTTAGGTTGCTCAGGTTGGTATCTGGGCCATATTTTGGTTTTACTTCCTCCGGTGTATGAAATGGGCCAAAATTAGCTGCCAATTTTCTTTTGGTGCGTGGGGTTTCTATGGAGGGTTCCTCTTTTGCCGCTATTTCATGAGGGACATTTAGACTACGATTATATTGTTCATATTTTGCATCTATATATTCCTCAGTGTCAGATCTGTGCTTTGTTGAAGCTTGTTTGACATATCCACCCTCTATTAAATGGGAAACCCTTTTTATTACCTCCTCTGTTGTTGGTTGGGGTGGAGGTCTTTTGGGAATTGCACCCATTACCTCTGGTTTGGGTTGTCCATACTCTAAGTATTCTCTGTCTGGTAAGTTATCATGGGGGTTTGGGTTACATGGGTAACTGAAGTTTCACCAGGTTTTGTTGACATCTCTTCCCCATAGCTCGGTCCGGTAGCAATATCACTACCATCCTCACTGGGGAGTGGTGTAAAGCTTACCCTTTCTACAAATTCAGGAAAGGACTTCAGATATGGTACTTCTGCTAGGTTCTCTACTGTTATATTCCCATACTTTTCCCTAAGTTTCAATATGGCTTGTGCGGATTTGGGACCAATCCCAGGAATTTGTTGTAATTCTTCCTCTGTACAATTGTTGATATTAATTGTAGCCATATCTCACCTTAGAACTAACAACTTACCTTGCTTGTGCTATGGTAAGTTAACTGCTTTGTACAACACAACAATAGTTAACAGTAAAACTATCTTCTAGAGTTGAGACGTGTTGAGACGTGTACGCGACAAATATATACAGTTAGTATATGGAAATATGCAAGGGTATTTTCTAAGTGGGTACTAATATTCAACAGAGGTACAATAAATACACTTTCTATCTCCTACTGTGCTCGCAAAATAGAAATTGATGTTTCCCAGTGACTTGTGGAATTATAACCTGCACAACTAATACGGAACAGTGTATACACTGACTATTGTGTCCCCTGTCCCGTACCGAAGATACAAAAAGAATAATCTGGGGTTTTTAATCCAAAGTCAGCAACACCTTGCAGACCTTAAGTCTAGGTTTCTAGCCTTTTTATAAGTTATTTGAAATTTACTATTTTTTTTCTTTTGTTTCCACTAGCTGGTGTTCACAAAGAAGTTTACCACAACTAAAAGTTTGCAAAATTCTGAGTAACCGCTCAAATACGGGAGGCCGACTACGCCAATTGTTGTAATCAAAGCCGAGGTGACGTTGTCTTACCTGAACTGACTAATGTCAGGCGAAACAACTTCGTCTTTGTGTGGCTGCGTCGGTGTAGTCTTGAATAAGTTAATTCGTATTGCATACACCAACGCTGTCTATAAATCGTCCTACGGGATTTTCCAGGGTGATACGTTTATATACCAGTCGGAGTCCTCCGTCGTTGATGACGTCCTAATGGGTTGATCCATTATTGCTATAGTACGGTTTCCAGAGGGGCACTGGAAACCGTTCATACAACAATATCAGCACACACACAGCAACAGCTTCACAGAGTTCTTGATTCAGTCCTCAGACATCTCAGATCATCAAATCTGAGGACATACCAAGCACGAGCAAGAGACAGCTGTTTGTGGTGTCATTAGTAGACAGAAGTCGAGCGGCCGACGTGAAATGCACGTATATAAAGTTAGTCTCAGAAACAGATAGCCTTATATTCAGCCTCATATTCATCCTCATATTCAAAAAACCACGTCAAATAAGAAATAACAATATTAAGGCTATAGGAAATGTTCGCCCTTCACATCCACTTGACGGGAGAGGGATATATTTGCTTGTAAAGGAAAAAAGTACTAGAGATAAAATCTTGTCACCGAGACATTTGTAGTAGGTCAAAGATCAGTTGGTGTATGTTTGGTGATAGACATTATTTCAATGGTGTTTCTGTACTTCAACAGTTTAAAAATGTTTTAGTCTTATTTACAAGTCTTAAGGAGTAACATTTTCTGGTGGGTGTGAAGTGGAACATTTCTTGTAGTCACTATGGTATTGCATTTATCTCTTGTTTGCTGGCTCTCGTGGGGGGGGGGGGGGGGGTGTCACTGTGATGATACTACATAATGCCGAATCTGAGGCTCAATATGAGTCTTACGTCATATCATCCTCCAATCTGTATCTGATTGTGAATTTGAGACTAACTTTATATGTATAATGTATCTGTATTGCGGCTACTTAAAATGCTTTTAATCCTACAAAAAAGTCTGTAGAAGTAATAATGTATGGTTGGTGTGAATTTTCTATAGTCTCTATGGTATTAGTTCTTTTTTTTAACAGCTTTCGTTTTATGTCGTCGTGATATTTACCTTCCATAAGTAAGGTTTTAATATAGCGATGAAGTCTGTGTGTCTGTGCGTATGTGTATGTGTGTGTGTGTGTGTGTCTGATCACCATTTCCGAAAAAACCGCTGCATCAATTTAAACGAAATTTCAAAGACATGTTCCGTAGGGTAATGGCAAGAAATGGTTAGGTTTTGGTAATAATCCGATGAATATTAATGACCAATTTGAGTAATTAATCGATCTAACGAGTGTACAGTTGGCATCAGATTTAGATTCAGATTCAGGTAGCGTTATCTTATGAACGTTATATTGAGCATCAGATGGCCTCAGATCCGAAGACACTCGACGGACTCAAACCTGAAATAATCTGTTGAGACTACAGGGAAGGATTCTGCTTCACTGCCGTCGATCGGGTGTATTCGGATCTGAGGCTATCTCACGCTCAATGTGACGCTACCTGAATCTGAATCTGACGCCAACTTTATACTCGTACTCTACATAGTCTGGACATTCGATCTCAGCTTCCTATGAGATGCTAACTACGTAACAATACAGTGTTACTTTTAAAATGCTACATGTACAATGTTCCAAAGTCACAGTACAATCTACAAGTTACCTACTCGCATGTTTTTTACCTTCAAAAAACATAGTTTTATGTCAGATTTTTCATAATACCGTTTTGTTTGGTCGATGTTCGTTTTCAGATTTCTCAGTTTCACTTCCGTGAAGAAAACATACCTATCATATATACCCATTGTAAAACGGCCTGGGCTAAGAGAAAGACACACGGGCTAAGCATGTCACATATACATGTACATCGTTCGATTTGTTATGAAATTCTACACAGATGAAACGTAAAATCTGTCCATGCAATGATATTCAACTATATCTCTGAACATATGTAACCTTGTTTGTTTTTAGAAATTTAGTGCAATTTACTCTCGACTACTGTAGGTTTTACTGGCTCGTTTTCCTTCGGTATGAAAGTAAAATGTGATCAAAACGCTCGGAACCCTGCTAAAAATCACCGCACAATTCATAACTGTATGTAAATTCACGAAATTTGATCTCACTTTTAATTTTTACGGATGAAGTAAAATGACAGTCAAAATTTTAAGGCAATTTTTATTTTCGATAATTCAGTTTTAGTCATCATTTGATCAGCTAGGAATTATAATTTCTACACGATTTTTTAAAAATAAAAACAAAACTAGTCCATTTTTTCCAGATATAATCTTCATCCTATTTGATTTTCACGTTTGATGTATGTGTAAACATGTTTTTCATCAAAGAACATTTCACTTTACGTATATTTTTTTTGTGTCGAAAATATGTCACTTGGATAAGTCACGATGCACTCTGTGATCAATCGATAAAAATGTTGTAATTCTTTCGGAACATTTGCTGGAATTTCCACTTCTCAGAGAGCCTTAATCATAACAATGGTTGTCATGTTGTATTTAAAGATTCAAACTTTAAAAAAGCATCAAATTCTATGAATATCTAGACCGAAGTAGGATTTCAACGTGAATGCACGATAAGTATGCGTAGACAGGCTGCGCAGACGAATTTCCAAACTGTAGGCTTATAATTAGCACATATGAATACTGCGATGGAGATGGTGGAAATTGATTTTTAAATCAGCGAAATTTGCAGTCCATGTGCGATGAAAGGTAAAACTTTTAGCTGAATTGAGCGGCCAGAGTCCTGTAAATTACGTATACTGATTGTTTATTGTCCTTTAAGATTGATTTGGGTGTTTTTTGAGGCTTGAAAAGAGGGACCTTGAGTGAACCCTTGTGTTTTTGTATAGTGATGGGTACAAAAAACGTATCTAGGTATACCCCCACGAGTATCTGTTTATTTGCTGGTTTATTTGATTATTTTATTTGTCCCTATACTTGTCGTTCGTTTGCTTGTTCATTTGAAAATTTATAAATTTATTTGATAGTTTATTTATTTATTTAGTTTAGTTTAGTTTAGTTTAGTTTAGTTTTGCTTTGTTTTGTTTTGTTTTGTTTGTTTGCTATAGCTAGTATCATAACAGTATCAGATCAGTCTGCATTATAGTAAAGAGGATAAACAGACGTCACGGCCTCACTGCAAAGCCATAACCAGGAGAGGCAGATGCTCACAGCTCCGCGGTCAAAATAAAAGTATTGAATCTGCGACACTAAGCTTATGCGGTCGTTACAATGATCTCAGACCACTATAGAGAACCTTCTATTTGTCAGAGTATAGCAACACAGACAATGAGTTGGTTATCACCCCGATGCACAAACTTTATTATTAGCTCCGGTAGAGGACTACTAATCCTGTATATATGTCAAACACTGGGTCAACATTTTGACAGCTAAAGGGTATAAATCACACATATGACCTTCCTACGATAACAATAGGTCATGCATAGTTGTGAGCGCCATGGACTCGAAATGAAACAAAGGACAGTAAACTTTAACCACAGTCTCGCTGCCAGACTCCTGACTATTGTCCATAATCTTTTTTTGTATGCCGAGCGGCTTGGCCGCGAGAAGAGAGGGGCTTGTACACAAAAACATAGGTCATTGATTGAAAGGTGGATAAATAATTAAAGGTCTCCGCTAGGCATACAAAGCTTAGGGACGATAGTCACGAGTCTGGCAGCTAGACTAACTTTAATATGACTGACATCTCCAGACATACGATATTAATGTACACATGCATTGTCTTGACACCCATGTGAGCTATTAAAAATAAAATATATTCATTTCTTAAACTAGTCGCTAGGCGACATGTATAAACAGTGTCACGTCTGAATCTAAACACATTAATTACAAATTCATGACACTAGCATATGTCAAGGACTGAATATGATTTTATACCTTCAAGGGTAAATTGAGACTAGAAAAATTCTGATACATACAAGGCCTTTGCAAAAAGGCTTTAGCTCCTGCCACTTTAAACTGTAAGCTACGTCGTGTTGTTCACACCTCAGACCACTATATTCTCTATAGTGGTCTGAGTGCACACTTATCAGGTTTTCAAACCAGAGTGAATGCTGGCAGATAGCGTGGCACGAATCTCGTATCATACAGACACAGGACTGCATGTAGTGCCATTTTAACTTGCAATATTAGCTTCGGTGTTAGGTGAACTTAGCCCAGTACATGAACAAAATGACAGGCACGTATATATTACTCCTCATCATTATCGTTGTCCGAATCGAGGAGTTTTTTATTTTCAACTACAAGTTCAAAACTGTTTCCTACGATTTCCTTTTCGTTTATGTCAGTCTTCTTCCCTTTGCCGTACTTGCACCAGTAGAACAGTGCCATGGAGCCATAGACCACGTTCAAGAAAATCACTACTCCGAGACAATGCCAGGTAAAGGACATCACGATAAAGGCGACGTTGACACGGTTTTGCTCATCCCACTTTATATCACCCGATCTCGGGTCGAATAGCGTAAACGCTATCTGATAAAACCAAGTTCCTTGCAGCAGGATAAAGGCCACGCGAAAAAATGGCAGAAATCGTTGTTTGACCAGCCACATTTCAAAGAATGTTGATATCGCCCCACCGAAAATCGCCAACACTAGTAATTTATGGAGGATGGCGTCGAGTGGTTTGCTGCCACTAGAATGTAGGTAAAACAAAAATCCTTCTGCAGCAAATGCGATTGATAAATACAGCTTATCTCGTCCGGGTGCCAGCCGTACACAGGTTTGACTTAATACATCAACTATTCCACTGAATCCGAAAAACATGTACATGGTTACATGGTGCCAGTTATTTTGTCCGTGGAATCGATTCTTGTCGTCAACCATCTCCCAGCTCGCTGAATTAGCTTCCAATAGTGCCCCAACCAGAGTTGCCAGGACTTTTGTCACTCCCTCAAATAGTTGTGCCTTCTGGATAAAAACGTAACACAGACATCTTGAATACTTCTTTGACGAACGTGGCCTGTTTACCAACACACTGTAATGATCGTTATTGTGTATGATATATATACGGGTTATGTGAAATGTCCACCAAAAGCCATAGACGAGGAAAAATGTACCTGGTAAAACATGTCCTTCAAACGTCCCAGTCTTTGCCATTGTTTGTGTTGAGACAGCCTAAGCGATACAGACGATTGTGTTATAATGTGACGGTGGACAGAGATCTCAACGTCAACTTGTCTCTGCGTCAGGAGTTTCTACACTGCAATATCAGCACACGCACAGTAACAGCTCCACAGAGTTCTTGATTCAGTCCTCAGACATCTCGGATCATCAAATCTGTGGACATACCAAGCACGAGCAAGAGACAGCTGTTTGTGGTGTCATTAGTAGACGGAAGTCGAGCGGCCGACGTGAAATGCACGTGCACGTATATAAAGTTAGTCTCAGAAACAGATAGCCTCATATTCAGCCTCACATTCAGCCTCATATTCAAACAAGTCATTGAAAATGACATATCCCTGCTATGATTGGGTTTTAAGGAACTGACAGTTCATGTTGTCATTTTCAAACCTGGTTAATGTTGTTTGGCCTCATATGGTTGTTTTTGATATCACTACTCTGTTCAAGCATGTCTGAGTTATGACTTTGGACATGAAAAGTGCGCCAACAAAATGGCTGCCAGGCAGCCATATCGGATTGTATCACAACGTAAATGGATATGCACATGTATGTCATAGAACACTGTGCTAATACCAACGATGGATGAGATCTATTCAAGCATGTCTGAGTTATGGCTTTGGACATGGAAAATTCGCAAACAAAATGGCTGCTAGGTAGCATATTGGATCGTATCACAACAACAATGAAAATGCACATGTATGTCATAGAACACTGTCCTAATACCAACTTTGAATGAGATCTGTTAAAGCATGTCTGAGTTATGGCTTTGGACAGGGAAAATTCGCAAACAAAATGGCTGCCAGGCAGCCATACGGATCGTATCATAAAACAAATTGACGTGCATATGTATGCCATAGCATGTTGCCCCTGTACCAAGTTTGAAAAAAATCGGTCCAGGCATCTCCAAGAAACGATTGCGGACAGACGGATGCACCGATGCACAGACAGACGGAACCCAATCTATAAGTCCCCGTCTGGAAAAACCATGTAAAATAAGAAATAACAATGTTGAGACTATAGGAAATGTTCTCCCTTCACATCCAATTGACGGGAGAGGGGACATATTAGTTTGTAAAGGAAAAAAGTACAAGAGATAAAATCTTGTCACCCGAGACATTTGTAGTAGGTCAAAGATCAGTTGATGTATGTTTTGGTGATATACATTATTTCAATGATGTTTCTGTATTTCAACAGTTTCAACAATATTTTAGTCTCATTTACAAGTCTTGAGGAGTAACATTTTCTGGTGGGTGTGAAGTGGAACATTTCTTGTAGTCACTATATGGTATTGCATTTATCTCTTGTTTGCTGGCTCTCGAGGGGGGGGGGTGTCACTGTGATGATACTACATAATGCCGAATCTGAGGCTCAATATGAGTCTTGCTTCATATTATCCTCCAATCTGATTCTGATTTTGAATTTGAGACTAACTTTATATGTAAATAATGTATCTGTATTGCGGCTGATTAAAATGCTTTTAATCCTACAAAAAAGTCTGTAGAAGTATTAATGTATGGTCGGTGTGAATTTGGACATTTTCTATAGTCTCTATACAATGGTATTAGTTCTTTTTTAACAGCTTTCGTTTCATGTCGTCGTGACTTTCCGTATTTATATTGTAAGACTATTTGGTTCTGCGGCTTAATATGAGACTCGTCCAATATTCATATTGCCCTCCAATGTGAATCTGATACTGAATCCGAGAACAGGTTTATGCACGTCAACAACGTACAGTCTTTCTGTACATCTGACACCCTGTGAAAGGTCAAATCATCAATACATTGATAGTCCGGATGCCAGCGTGGTCTATAACTAAACCACACCTGGTCAAAGTCCCTCAATCAGCACATGCACAAAAGGCTGTTCATTCAAATCAGTGAACCCCAATTACACGTACTATAGTGACATAAAACAGTGTATAAGTAGCTTCCTGAGCTGACAATTATACCATACTTGGACAGTACATAACTGCCCACCCAGTAAACACTAACTTAATGAGGGACTGGGTTATTGGTTAGAATTTTGTGATTGATTAATTTACAAAGACATGATGTTAATGACTGTGGCGGTGGCTGCGGATGAATTTTAAATTGCATCTCATGCATATCAGAACTTATAGAGTAATGACTCCATGATTATACTGTGAGTGGAGGTATATACCGTATAGGAACTAGACTAATACATTGAGTATCCATTGTGTAGTTCTCATTGGTTTCAACTAAGACGGTTACCAATCAGGTGACGTCATTGTAAAATGTGACACGCTTTCCTACCATCCATTAGAGAATGGAAATCAGTTGAACTATTCAAATTACGTTGGACTTTTCAAATTCTAAACATAAGAACAACACTAATTCCCATAGTCTAGTTCCATAGTACAGTTACCATTTACACCTCCAACTTGTAACAGTGTTGGATATGCCGACTCCACGAATTCTAGAAAAAACTATTATCAGGATTGTCTACTTGGAGTATGTGAGTTTACAAGCGAGTGTGCATGTCCAATTACACGTTCGTCCTGTCACAAATAAAGGGGAGTATAAATGGTAGGGCGTAAAAGAAAGTAATTGTCACGCCATTCATCAATCGATAAACTTGCTTCATTGTGGGAAAGTTTGTTGATATTTAAATGCATAGGAAATCTACAATATGTGGGGACTTGTCACTTGTTTCCCATCTTATTACATTTATATATGGTCGACACATTAGCACCACCACCACCACCACCACCACCACCACCACCACCACCAGCCTGCTTGTTGTATTTTTAGTACATGTTGGCGGACATTAATTCGAACATGGCTCGAGCAAGTCGAGGATACGCCCCGAGGATTCACAAACGATGAAATGTGTTCTTAAGTCGGCTGTTTTACGCGAATAGCTTGTACTTACATCTCAACAGAAATGATAACAAATACGTAATCTGATCTCAAGATGTATAGACACCTCGTGAAACCACAGGGAGCTCAGGCTCAGTTAGTTTTGTTTACAAATATAAACAAACAAGTAAACAAACAAAACACAAACAAGTAAAAACAAACGAACAAACGAACAAACAAACAAACAAACAAATAAATAAACAAGTAAACAAACAGACAAATAAACAAAACACGTAAACAATCAAACAAAAATAAACAAACAAGTAAACAAAAAAAATAAACTGACAAATGAGTAGATACATACATGAGTACACGACAACAAACCAACGAACAAACAAACACTGCCCCCCCCCCCCAATGGTCACATATGGAAATAACCCACAGGGGTTGAGACTGATCAAGCACTATGAGTACTATTATAATTTTCATATCCTGAAAAAAATGCCATAAATTGACTTCAGATCAATCAAAAATCAACCTCGCTGGAACAAATATGCTTAGAACTCACATTTTTACCAAGCGAAATTGACAGCAAAATGAACAGAAAGGCTGAAATCCCGATTTCTGAGTTGTTGCGCTGTGGTATCTTGCCATTTGAAAGCTGGTTGCAAACGTTTCAAACCCTTGTGTGTTATTTCCATATGTGACTATTGGGGGGGGGGGGGGCAGTGTATGTTTGTTCGTTGGTTTGTTGTCCTTTACTCATGTATGTATCTACTCATTTGTTGGTTTATTTTGTTTGTTTCTTTACTTGTTTGTTTGTTTACTTGTTTATTTGTTGGTATGTTTGTTTTTACTTATTTGTGTTTTGTTTGTTTGTTTGTTTGTTTGTTTGTTTGTTTGTTTACTTGATTGTGTATATTATTGTAAACAAAACTAACTAAGCCTGAGCTCCCTGTGGTGAAACCTTCTTGTTATCCAGAGATTCAACAAATTGTGTCTCATCTCCGTTTCCCGTCGTACTTGTGCAATATATCGTAATGTGGCGTATACGTTGATTATAACAAAGGATATAGCAATAACAGCAGGCTGTCCGGCGGTTTACATCTCGTATGAGTTTAGTTTCGCGAATAGAAACATCTCTTATCCATGTGGGTATTGGAATGAGTGTTGATGTTCACCCGGGAACAGTTTCAATATCAATCGTAGAAAATATATTGATACATACAGGATTGCTCTCGTTAAACTGTGACATGAAGATTTATCTTACGAGTTAAAGAACGTTTCTATTGCCATTTTATGCAAAATGGAGTATTCTGAATAGCTATACGTCGATGCCAAATCAAAATACGTGATGAAAATAATAATTATATCACATTTGTAGGAAGGTAAATGTTCTTTTTCACATGCGGATCTCTTAACTATGTCAATTTAATGAACTGTAAAATTTCTGTTTGCATATGTACCATTTTATAGGTCTTTCGATGAAGGCCACCATGTCTCCCGAGGGTAGCATATTTGCTTGATGAAACTCTTAATTCAAGTAAACAGACATTAAATAGATTGAAATGGTCATTTGTATGGGGAAAGGGTATTTATTTTGGACCCTTTTAAATCAGGAAGACAACTTTACTTTGTTACATCATTTCTAAAAATCAACAATCTGAAACAGCATAGACCAAGTCCATGTTTGTAACTCAATAATAATGCAAAAAGATATAAAGAAATAAAGAAAAAAAAATAGAAGAAAGACATTCGTAAATAAACTGGGAAACACGCATTTGTAATTATAATGAAACGCAACTAATTACTTTTTATTTATGGTGATGTTCCAGTTTACCGAAAAGGCATACCTATAGACCAGACGTGACGTAGTGATTTATGTTAATACTGTTTAGTCTATACAATAACAAACTTTAACACATCCTTCTAATTTGCGTAACTATGCACACAGACTGGGTCTATGGTGTTTCACTTTGTTTTCAAGTAGAAAAAACATGACAGTAAAACACCAATTTCTCACGTTCCTGCAAACTGAGTGTGGGACAGCCAGTGTGAGAACAAATCGATCTCACACTCTGTATCAAGGCGCGACTTAAATTTTGTTTTATAAACCTATTGCTGATTGGTTTATTACGTTCCATAGTCAGCAGGCGTAGGTATTGATTGACGAATAGAATAACGTGTAATGTAGAACCGGAACTACGTATATTCTGGCAGACGATAACAAAGTGAACGGACTACATTTACGCCACGTCTAATTAGATGATGAAATATTGGCGACGCATTTAGGTAGGATTCTCATGTTTTTGTTATGATCGGAGAATTTAAACCCCTCGGAACATATCGATTGTTTACCCTTAGAGACAACACTTCAGGTGAAAAATAATTCGCGTAAAAAACACCGCAATGATCGAGCCATGCGGGTACCGGTACCGCGATTAATACGTAGTGCAACCAGAGAAATGCCAACGACTACAAGTCGTCAGAGCCATTTTTCTACTTTATGCCCGATGACCTCGAAAACGAAATGTAAACTTGATATTTTGTGTGCATGTACATACTAGTAATTAATATTGTAAAGATTCATGCATTGGCAATATTCTATTGTCATGATGTATGAAAGTGGACCATCGCGTCATGTGCCTCGAGCTCCGATACAGTAACAATGATAGAATTTTTGGTCATACTTTGGATATAATGTATTGCAACAAATTAACTAATGTTAACAAACTTAACTTGTCTAGCTAATACTACAGGTAGTGGTTATATAAGTCAATGAAGCCTCGATCTTAACATTACGATGTTATTAGTTGTTATAAATGTGAATTAAAGGAACTACGTTTTTGCGGAGTTACACAAAACATCCACACAAAGTAAAGACGTCCTTAGTTTTGTGATTTCAATCAGTAATACTAATAACCTGGTTTAAACGTGTTTTCCTACCATAAAAAGGGTACATGAGAAAAATAATCCCAAACACCAATGGGCAGAGATAGAATATCTCACACTCGTTGGGGAATTTTTTTACAAAAATTCCCGAGATATTCCATCTCAGCCCATTGGGGTGTGGGATTCTATTAATTCCGTCCATGCATACAGCCATTTTAACGGTGTGTAATAAATAGGCTCACTCTAACTTGTCAGTGAGGCGCTCATAAAACTTTGCACACTAAGTTGACCTTGGCACTCACACCAAAGGTTAGTATAGTAAATGTATTATCAGAGCTTAAAGACACCATTAATAAAATTATATCATAATTGAAAAAGAACACAGAACACAGGGTTATGTCTCCATGGAGACCAACTACATCATCCTCATTTTTTTTTTAATTATATCAAATGTATGGGCTTTTTCGCTAGATACAACGGGTCGCTGGTTAGTTTTCACTCGCTCTGTTTGATACATCCATGAAGAAACCGATAATAAACTGTACATTCTACACTTCAAGAAAGCAAGACCGCAATTGCTAAAATTTGGTGTGAATGAATTTAACCTTTTAAACTAGGCACAGACATGCAGGCGCCAATGTTTTGATGTGTCCATGGTGGCACGTTAAATCACGCCATCTACACAAAATGTAGCAATGTACTGTATTCATTTAGTCTTGCTATCTCAAAGTGTATCATGTGCAGTTTCTTGTTGACGTCTGCGTGGTTGTATATAGAATGATAACGAACAGTAAGCTGACACGCGTTTTAGGTATACTAATATTAAGTTACGGTTTACGAAGTACACTTTCGTTCTAACAGCAATGAGCTATTTTAGAATTTAGATGATTGTGGCTTTTACGATTGTACGATTGAACCTGCTCACTAGGTAAATATGTAACATCGTCATGACTTTGTTTACGACCAAAGCCTTAGTGGATTATGTTGTTGACTGAAGTATTTTATTAATGAACGTTAGAATGTCCACGATGTTACTCGTTCATAGATAATTTCACCAGTTAACTTAGTTGAGGGAAATATTAGACAGTGCATTGAATTGCATTTTAAATAAAAATGAACCATGTACAGCTAAATAACTTCGTTATTTCCATTAGTAGTTTGGCGGTAGTGCTACATAATTATGGCAAATAGACAGGGGTCTGGGAAAAAGAAAAGTTGTAATATACGGAGGCCTTATGACTACATAATTTGTTATAAGAAAATGTATTTGGTCTGGTCAGTTTCTTTAAATGGGCACTTCTCAATACACCTTGGATTTGTATTACCATTTTTAAATTAGCACAACTTTCTCTCACATTGTATCAGACTTTATGTACAAAAAATATCAAAACTGTGTCGTAACCACTTTTGATCAGAGCATTACCAAAATAAACGTTTCAATCTTGCATTACCTGAACAATTCTCTTTACGACCATCCTCGGTACAAGTGATGTATTGTAAAGTAAACTCCTGCACACCTATGCAGTATTTGCGTAGAGTGACTAAAGCCAAGGGTAGCATCGTGGGAAGCAAGTACATCAGAACCGGGATACTGTCATCTAGTTGGAGCACCCCCCGACAAGACAAGGCGATTTTCAGCTGCATATAAACCGAATCTGTCATTGCATCAATTGGCTTTTGAAAAAGGAACATGAATGGCATACCATGGCAAGTCGTACTGAGTATCAACAGCCTATGGGAAGAATCTACTGTAGTATTCTATATGGATGAGTAACGCTGATGACATTTGTTCATCTAACAACCCTGGACATACTTTTAGCTGTTAAAATCGCCCACTGTGGAAAATACAAGTCTGTCACAAATTGTATTCTTACGTTATTGAAACCTATATACATCATATAATCTCTGTCATCATGGAGGTACACATGTCTAAAGTTGACGGAAAAGCTCCATTGAACGAAACATTAGATAGCTACGAACATACCTACAGTTATGAATTCGATGGAGAGTTCGAACCTATTCCGGTGGGAACAGAAACCATCCTTATCGCGATGTTTATCATCGGTTCTATCATTTCTGCTGCTGTGAATATCGTCGTTATAAGTTTTATGATATATGGCAAGAAACGAAAACGGTCACTGAATAGCCTAGTTTTGAATCTAGCCATCTCGGATTGGACATTGGGTCTCGTGTGTCTGCCGTTCCTATTCTCTTCCACGTTTATGAATGGTTGGGCTTTTGGTGAAGTGCTGTGTAAGTTTATACCATTTGTATTCAAGGTAAGTCCGTATTTTGCCTAGTTAACTTAAATGTCATTGAGTAAACATGAAGCAAAGCGTCTATTGTAACTAATTAAACCTTACTTTGATATTGCTATATTTCAACATATTTCAAAAGTCTTATCAACACTTATGTTTCATCACCCGGCTCAAAATTTGTCACTGATGTATTGCTACTTTTTATTGCCTGACTCCACAAAAAGGTACATCGTTACATTTTCTTTACTTAAGCCACTGATATTTTGGCAGATCATCTCAAAATCATACACAGTTAGCAATATGCCAGCATAACAAATATCATTCTCCTAATCAGACCTAATAAATTAGTATGAAGTATAACACATTATGCTAAGATGATGATATCACATGCAAAGAAAGAGGAACAACTAAAATGTTAGTAAGACATTTTGTCGAAGCAGACGGTAAAGTATAGCAATGTTAATTTAGTATGATATTTTATGAAGTCCGACAATAAAATGTAGCAATGTCATTATAAGATGTTTTCTTGAGTCAGACGATAAAATATAGCAGCGTTAGGGAAGAGGTCCATTTCAAGTTGCCGGTACCGCGGGCGGTTCCCGCGGGAAACACACCTTTACCGCGGTAACAGCGGTACCGGGTTCAGCTGTCAGTAATGAGCTTGTATGTACACGGGAAACCGACGTTACCGGGACCACTTCATTATCTCCATAGTCTTTTGTGTGGCATGTCCTTTGATTATTCCGATAACACCTAAATTCATTATTCATGAGAGAACAATAGATCGCAAACATGTCGCACACGATGCTATTCGGAGATGTTTTGCAGGTCCAATGATTTGTCGCATTTTTTTTTTCTGAATTCAGTAGACCACCGAACTCAATGGGGACATGGGTGACGTTCAGACACTGAGATTGATGTTCAAAACTGACACAACTTAAACAGGTACCGACATGAACCCTCACGTCACAGTATCGATAAATGATTAAAATAATAATGCCCACTCGCCAAATCGTAAAATGCGAATAAAATCTGCAATTTGTAAGAAGATTTTGGACTCAATTAGTCAAACTTGCGAGGACACTTCTGCGACACCAGAAAGTCTATAAGCAATGGCGCGGCGTGTTCATCGATACGAAAATGTGGCGATCAGATCTGTTCACACTAGTAGCTACGTCATGATTACTTCAAGGTCGGTCAGGGGGTCATGTTACGTCCCCCTTGCCATGTGCGCTTGGTATAAAAGGAAATGAAAACTGCTCTTATAATAAAACGTAACTGCTTTACTTTAGGTTGTGCATACTTCAGAAAGGAATATCTGAAAAATCATGAGGTTACACGAGACCAAATCGTCGCGGCCATGGCCACCCGAAGACTTTGTGTATGAAATAGTTGCACATTTCGACTGACATATTTTTGTACATGCCTTTTTTTCTACTCGCGTGTACATGTACATCATTTGTGTCTAATACTGTTTTATTGTCGTAACTATTTGATTTCGGTCACACCTCTCAACTAAAGACTAATTGTTGTCACCAAAGACTGGACAATTAATAAGTCATACAACCTCTTACTACACTTTGATATGGAGGGTTTAATTATATGAGTATGTGGTCCGTTTCACACTATGTTGATAGGCACACTCTAATAATACATTATATCAATTAACACGCGGCATTCACCTTGATGCACCTTTTTTATTGCCCTATGCCGCCCAATATTTTTTTTGTACCAAACGTCGATGGGGATGGTTTTAATAACGATATGAAAACGTAGTGTCGTATCGACTGGTATTCTTCGCGCATGTCTTTTTTTGTACTCGCTTGACAATGTACATGTACATCTAAAACTTTTTTTTTATCGTCATAAACTATATGTTTTCGCTCACACTTCTGACTTTTCGTCACAAATTGATTACATGTTCCAATAAACTTGATTCGTATGGCAATGTTTCTTCCTGACTCGAAATCGTCTGATGATTTTTAACGTACGTCGCAGTTAACCAATTATAACATTACTTGCAGTGAATTTATACGATCATATAAAACGAGCATATTTTTACCCCTACCATAAACGTTTGGCTTATACACATCTATATTATCTTTATTATCGCCATTTTATTGTATTCTCATAGAACCATAGACAGTAACTTTTTACTGTCTAAAACCTCTTTGTATTGACGGAAGAAACCGAGGTTCCCGCGGTTCCCGCTGGACCGACCAGAAACAACGATCTGATTAATATTCAGGTACCCCATTCACACTGAATTCGTTATGCCATGTCAAGCGGTAATGAGTTTCTCATGAATACTAGTATGCACGGTAACAAAGCGGTAAAACCGCCGGCGGTACGGAGGGTTTGGATTCCCGCGGGAACCGCCTGCGGTACCGGCAACTTGAAATGGACTTCTTCGGATATTTTGTCGAGTCAGACGATGAAATGTAGCAATATTAGTAGGATGTTTAATTTTGTCGAGTCATGTTAGTAAGATTTTCAGTTTAGTCGAATGATGAAACTGTAGCACTGTTACCAAGATATTTTAAAGATATTTTGTCGAATTAGGCGATATATGTATAATGTATTAATGTTAGTAAGATATTTTGTTAAGTCAGAGGATGACATGTAACAATGTTAGTTTAAATGTAGCAATACTATTAACAAAGATATTTTATCGAAATGTAACAGTGTTAGTAAGATATTTTGTCGAGTTAGCCGATGAAATGTAGCAATTCAGTGATTATGTATGGCAGTGACGTTAAGACTAGTCGCGGGTCACTAGTACTGTACGGCAATTATGACATTATAAAAAGAATAAGTGTGTCTCTCATGTTACAAGTTATGAGTATACAATTACAACTGAAATTCATTTTCTTTAAAGTACACCATGAAAGGTTACTACACATATTGCGATTTTTAGGCTACGATATGTGTTCAATTCCTCTTGGACATTCAAATCACGTCCGAACCTCTCATATCAATAATTCATACAGTCTTGAAAATAGTAAATCAAATATGACTTTCAAATTGATCGATAAACCACTGGTAATCCTCACAGGGATGTAGTTATCAGTCGATATGCTATTTAAGCTTAGTACAATCATTAAACTTTTTAGAAATGAGAAAATTAATGGATGAATTGATGAGGGAGGGAGGTATGGATGGATATGGATGGCACTGAGCAGGCAAGATATTGGGATTAAATGTAAAAATAACCTTATCTTGTACTGCCATTTTGAATCACCACAGATACAAGAATATTGTTTTTCGTGGTTATTGATATCACCAATTACAAACGGTTACCATAGCAACAAAGCTCATCTACATAACAAATAGGAAGTGAATCTGAAATGCGTTTTAAGTGTGTGAATAATTGATGAATATCAAATTAACGATCAAGGTAACTTGCAAATTTTATTCATTGGACCCAATATTTCGACACATTTGGCCAGAAATAACACTTATTTTGAAGTGCTGACAATTGTTTCCCTGTTATTTACCAGGTTTCGCAAATCGTCAGCATTGTTACCATGACAGCCATTGGAATAGAAAGATATCACGTTGTGATGTATCCATTACATATAAAAGCATCTTCCAAACAAATAGCAGCACTCATCGCTCTCACTTGGTTAGTGTCGTTCGGCATAGCCAGTCCGAAATTCGTATTTTGTGTCGTAAACAACGTGCAACTGTCTAATAATACATCTGCAAATATATGCGAAGAGGACTGGCCAACGTCATCACATCTAGCGAATCCGAAGGAGTTATACATATGGCTGTTATTTATATTCACCTTTGCTATACCTCTCGCTGTTCTCTGTGTTTGTTATGGACACATTGGAATACACTTATGGAACCGTCATCTACCTGGAATAGCTGATCAGGCGAGAGATAGGAAGATAATACGACAGAAAAGAAAGGTAACAAAATAAGAAATTTCACATTATGAATATAAAAAAAAAATAGACCTACACTAACAAAAAAAGCCATTTTTACAACGTTATCACTTTTTGTACGATAGTCATTATATGTTCTGCACATCCGGGCTACGGAGTGATTGCTGAGAAGTATTCTTAATGTTAACATATACCTTGGCAACCATTTCCCTGAAAACCGAAGTTATTCAAATCTTTTAAATCTTTACCATGTGAACTATTGTTTATAACCTTTTCCAACAGTGAAATGAAGTCAGGGGTTCTCCATCTTGTTTTACGTTTAATGAAAATCTTCCTTTTTTCTTCCGTAAGGAAGAGATATATTTATGGGTGGAAGTCTGTGTGTGTGTGTGTGTGTGTCTGTCTGTCTGTCTGTCTGTCTGTCTGTCTGTCTGTCTGTCTGTCTGTATGTCTGTCTGTCTGTCTGTCTGTCTGTGTGTGTGTGTGTGTCTGTCTGTCTGTCTGTGTCAGCGTTTTCTCCATAACGGCTTGCTCAATTTTTGAAGACGTATTCCGTAGGGTAATGGCAAGACTTGATTTTAGGTTTTGGTAAAAATCCCGTGAATATTAATGAGCAATTTACGTAATTAATGATTTTCGGTAATTAGGCTGTATCTCAAGACTGCACGCTTCATTCCTTCATTCATTATAACTTGGTACACACATTTGCGATACCAAAGCGCACCTGTCCTGAAAATATTACTAATGTAGCTTTTAGTTTTAATAAGATATTGGCAAATATTCGGTACATTGTACACAAGATCGTCATGGACATTAACGGCTTCAACGTTTGAACGTTACAAATCAAATCAATCGCCAATTTCGTCCACAGTGCAAGGGCACACTCGTACATACAACGGTACATGTACATTCAGCATTGTGATGGACGCCATTTTATTTAATCGATCGAGAACGAATATATTACTTTCCATGTAATATTACAACACGAAATGTTGTCATTATGCCAAAAATATAGGTCGTGTTCTTATTGTGCCAAAAATATAGGTTATGAATGTATGTATTTATTTATGTATGTTATATGTATGTATGTATGTATGTATGTATGTATGTATGTAAAAAGGAAAACATAGTTTCTCGTCAGGAAATGTTGTCTAAAGTGGTGCGACGATGCGATTATTTGTTTTTTACATTCTCAACAAATGTTAATCAATCTACTTATCATTGCAGTTACTGTTCTTTATATTTAGTACTTTACAGCAAATGTGTATGTTGGGCATGTCCTGGGCTAGTTCATGATTAGTTATGCAGTTGTTTTCATTGAAGTGGCAATTAATGTAGGGAGAGTTACTTTTGTGTTTTCCCTTTCGTCTGCAGACTGAATTGGCTTACAGAACTGAAGAAAAAAATAACGAGGAAAGAGGGTACTTAAGTGATGGGCGTTGACCAGAAACAATTTTTTTGGCCTTTAAATCTCTTTCTACGATGAGTGCTATGCTATAATGTTCTATAAAGCTTCACGTTACATGCTGTGGTTGGCCAGGAGATCACTAATAGCAATGGGCAAATAGCAATCAACGAGAAAAAATAACTTATTGCATATGTTCTGTTGTATTCCAACAATAAACTGTCTGTAAGAACGACAATCTCAAAACTTTGTCCTTACGGAAGCCATTCAGTTTAAATCTGGGTTCTGTAGAGTTAACACTGTTACAGTATTCAGAGGCTAATTTGTATTCTAAAATGGGTTGAGTTTAAGATATCTTTTCAATCTTTTGAACATTTCTGCATGGTAACCCCTATTTGTGTTTCTTGGTTTTATTGGGGGGATTTCGTGAACAAATACAAGTAACGGCAAACGATTTTTCCGAAGTGCATGTTAGGTTAAGTTCCAAGACAACAAGCATATTATATAGCTCACTAAATAACTAGATCGACCATGTGTATATTTGGGACATTTTGGCACCTTGGGGTTCTATAGTCTGCAGGACACACAAATATATAATGGTATCCAAACTTACAGTTAAATCATCCTTTTGCTTTTGTTTTTTTACATTGTGTGGAAATACAACTACCATAGATTCCATAGCCAAACTACAGTTGTGATAATGGGGTATACGTAGTTGGTATTCTGATCCTGTGTTATGCAAGTCTTGGATTGATTGAATGGTGTCTTTCCCATTGCCATTGGGTTGTCGGTGGCCTAGGGGTTAAACCATTTGCCTCTTACCACTGCGGTCAAGGTTCGAACCCATTCAGGGTTCGATTGAATTTACAACCCTGTAAGTAAGAATAATGTCGTTCAGTTTGATTCTATCGAACAACGGGTACTCCGGTTTCCTCCTGCATTAACACTGAACTAATGAGTGATGGCCCTCACTGGGACTTCTTGGGAGACAGGTGTTTATATACTTAAAGCAAAGATTAATCGTTTTAGTATTGTTCATTCTCTGTATCATCAGTAAGAGCTCATAACAATAAAAGTGTGTTTACATATGAGAACATACCTGACAGGAAATTCTGGTTCTTTGTAGAAGTTATAAATTTTGTCTTGAATGTGTATTGCAACATATATTTGTGGCGTTTTATGTAGTTATAAAATACACGTTAATCATTACAAATGTTTACACCTTTGATTTTCTTTTAAAAGAAAATTTATTAAATGCGTCCTATACTTTTTCTTCTTCTTCAAATTGCATCATCGTTGTAATTTGCATAACTTTATGACAAATAACATCAACATTCGCGTCGCAAAAACTACAGAACTAAAAACACTATTGTGGATGATCAGATGAGCTCATATCCACCCTTTCTACTTTTTACTTTTAGGCGATACATACCTTTGTTTCAATAGTGGTGCTGTTTACATTATGCTGGTTACCTCTGAATTTGTACAACGTCGTCCTTATATCATATAACTCCAACTATCTCAGGACTCACCCTCAGACGACAAAAATTATCCGTGCTTCTCTTTTTATTTGGGTGGTTATGGCAGATACTGTGATAAACCCAATTGTATATGTCTTTCTAAGCAACAAATTTCGGGTGAGTTTTTTTTTGGCCTTTAATATAAATAAAAACATATTGTAACTAAACAGAGATATGCGGGCGCCAATGTTTTGATGTCTGCATTTGATGCCTGCTGCATGTCTGGCACGTTCATTTATTTCCTAAAAGAAAGTGTATTTATTCAATCTTGCTATCTTGAAGTATAGCATGTGCAGTTCCTTATACGTCTCTGCATGGTTGTATCTAACAGACCCACTAATATAAGCACTAACATGAAGAGGACATTACCTTTTAACTGATGTTTGCATTTTCACGAATGTAATATGTAGAAAAGGTGCTATATTTGTACATTGATGAAACTTTACTACCAAACCACAAAGATTATAGAGTTTACTTAGGCGGCACAATGTTTTTTTTTTACATCTCACACACGTTTTTGTTTGTTACGAATTACATAAACAATATACAGACAGTGATAGCCGCACGCACTTGAATTGTTACATTGTATCTCACTGTGAACACAAATAAACAGTTCTGTATTCGAATCTCCCATGTTTCTACCGACAATGATGATGAGCTGTACGTTTGTACAGTGGCATAAAAAGTAACATTTCATTCTTTTGCGCGCTTTCAGTATTTGTATTTTGTTTTATGTAAAATTTGTAACAAAAAGCTTGTTTGAGACATACAAATTATCGTGCCGCCTAATTCAAACTCTATAGTCACTCTGGTGTGGTAGTAAGCACAATTTCATACTGTATATGTAATTAATGCGATCATTTTTTTTAAATACTCAACGTTATCGAATTATCAGGTACATTTACTAGTTTTTAAGCAACTCTTTGCTAAGCTAATGTAATGACACGACTATATATAAACAAACAACTTTCTTTTTCCACACAGAGCGACATCTGTACATCACGGTTCTTTAATACCATGACAAATATATTCACGAAGACGAGGTCAACGCCCACTCTACGAAATCCTGGACATGGTTCCCCAACACCACATCGAGTAGTAATCGTTTAAGATTCAAGAATTCGAAGAGTTTTGTGTGTACGTAACACAGAATTGATTTCGTCTTGTAATTACCGAGCGTTCATAGCAGGCTCGAAGGTCGACCTGGCAAGATACCATGGGGCAAGCATTCCTCCCCGTATATTCCATAATAAATAGTTATCTGCCATCAGTATAATTGGAAATCGAAGGTTGCTAAATGTGTCAGATAACAACAGTGTCGATGGGGAAATGAAATCTCGTGTTGTGAAAAGACGTGAGGAAGCAGTAGCGAAACATGGACAAAATAGGGATATCCAAGCCAGGTACGAACTCCCATCATCATTCTCGTGAAGGCAGCAGATGATGGAAGATATGACATTTCGTTCATTGAGGGCGCTATACACCGACAGTACCCGGGGACGACCGCCTTTTTCTGTACAAATGCCATGCTCGACAGTGGACTGGCGCAAGTAATAATAAAACGTTTTGACCTTGATTTAATTACATTTTAGTCAATGATGTGACGAATATCTTAAGCAATCATGGAATATGTACCTATCTTATTCATTAATGTCAAGGGAAGTCTAGACGGCTATGTGATCCCATCTCTACTAATGTGTGAAAAAAGAGAGTTTATTAACCAAATTTGGGCAGCATATCCTTGCAATTGGCAGCGGCTAGTTCGTCTTTCTCTGGCAGTAAACATTGCGGTATCATTCAGCGTAGGACACCATCAAACACCCTGTCAATGCATTCTCACAAACCAGAGCTATTATTTCTTTCGTCTTACTACAGTAGGGCACGTACTGGACGGTGCCGTAAAAGAGGCCGTGGTTTGCGACGAAGTGTCAATGGGATCGGAAAATTATGGTTAAAGGCTTTCATTATGCTAAAACATGTTAGAACGTGTATGAAACAATCGTTTTCGAGAGTATTACATGTTGTTTTATCTTTATAATTATGTTGGACTAAGGTATTATGAATATTAGGGAAAGAATTTTTCCACTATCTTTTAAAATTAGTTGCGTTTTGGGAACTGTATTCGTGAAAATGTTGGCTTGATACACTTTGGAAGTGTCGAGACACTGACTCTGAATTGTAAATTAGCTCTTTATCTATAATGGCGTATGGCAAGGAGACTGCTCTGTTTGAGATCACCTAAACGTATTGAATTTCAAAAATGAAAGAAACCAGGTTTGCATTTGTTTTGAAATGAATTTGATCTTTCTGAAGAACAAGAGGAAACAAAAAATGTCATTTCACCAAAGAGGGCAGTATACAACTTTGTCGTAAAACACAGCGTGTACCCTCTGTAAAAATAAAAAAGATTAGGTTTTTGATACGCCATTGAGGCTGACATCTCCAATCTCTCTCTCTCTCTCTCTCTCTCTCTCTCTCTCTCTCTCTCTCTCTCTCTCTCTCTCTCTCTCTCTCTCTCTCTCTCTCTCTCTCTCTCTCTGTATAAAAGGGGTATGAGTTTAGACTTTACTCTTTTTTTGCGTAATTTTTGCTGAATATGTCAAAGTTACTCACATTATTCTGGATATTTCAAAGTTACTCACATTATTCTACCTCGTAAACTGAAACATACTTAACCATCATTTGCAATTGACTGAACCTGGTATTTGAAGACTTATAAAGATCTGATGACATAATTTATTGTACGTCTAAAATTTGAGCGAGAACACGCAATTTCTATGAAATCAACTGTTCTAACAATATTATGCCAGAAGATGAGTGTGATGTTATAGACGATATGTACCGACATTAACATTACAACCAAGACCCGGGGTTGTATGGAACATCTAGTCTACGCAACTTCGTTATAATTGAACCAATCATCACTTTCTCCCTTTGAGTATAACGCTTAGTGGAACAGTCACTGAAAATAGGTTTCATATGTAAAAATGAGAGACAAGTACGTTGCAATGCATCACTCTCATACATTATTATTAATGTTGTGTTTGGTAAAAAACAGAATGAAGATTTAATATCCTTTGACATTTGCTTTGACTAAAGTATAAAATGTTATCACCTGTAGTAATACAATGTTGTTATGACAGTTTCAAAAAAAAATGCTACAAACTCAATAAATCATCGCCCTGGCACTAGCCATGGATATATCCTCACACTCAAAGCAAAAAAAATGTTGTTTCAAATATAATGCTCTTGCGTAGACAACGCTTTCCATACAACCCCAATCTTAGTTGAATGAATACTAGTGTTATTTAATTGTGATTTGTTTCAAGTTTTCACTTGAGTAAAACAAAAGTATTTAAACGCATGTTGTATCACTTCGAAAATTATGACACAGAATCTGCAATCGATCCTTTACTCTTCGAATTCAAATAGTGTTAATTATTCATAAAATCTTACGCTTTCGAGCTAACCATATCATGCACAGGGGAGGGATGCAATTTCCGAAACTTTCATCTTCGTTTCGAAACTACTGTGCAACAAATTTTGAAGACTAATAATACAACATTTACACTGCATGTCATTTTCTAATCAATTACTCAACAACGACATATACAAACAAATGCACTACGGTACGACGATGTGGTGATATCTTGTGTCACAACCAAAGCCGGTTTCTCAAATATCTGATTCACTGTATCATGTACACAGTGACAGATGGTGCATCAGAAGCAGTTTTCCGCTTAATCAATCTTTCAAAAGTGATTGATGATATCACAGGCAAGGTGTAATTAATCATAACCCTAAAATAATTACAGCAGTAACGATTTCTTTGTATGACCCTACAGCTTTTTGTGTCCGGCCTTTGCGAATGTCCTTGGCGAGCATACTGACTGAACGTAAATATCAAAGTAATAAGGATAGACTGCTGAGATCGACATGGTAAATATTTAACAACTTAGGCTTAATTGTACATTGTGAGTAATTGGGTTTGCAGAAAACCTGTTAAACAAATAAAAAAAAAATATTCGTTGATGTACGGCTTTAGAGGATATGTTAGACGCAGAAACAGGTGATTGAGTAGAAGGAAATAGTGCCTCCGGAGAAAGTGTGACCGTTATAACTTAGAATTGAATGTTAATAAGACCAAGGAAATTATTGTAGACTTTAAAAGAAAAAAACAAACCATGGTAATGATATTACATTCCACTATCGGTTCATGGGAATGAGGTTAAACCTATACATACTAGCTGCAATTGGATATTTATTTTTACATAAGCGAAGATATATTCGCTAAAAATTGGTCAACTACTTATAAAAGACACTGTATCTGTTAATTAGTGGTCAGTAGTATTTGCAAATCGTGAACAAAAGCTCGCGGTTTTGAATGTTTCCCCTTTAAAACTGTACTAGTTGTAACTGGAGTATCATTTTGAGATGAGTCAATCACAATATATTCACTAAAGATAGTTCGAATGCCAATATTAAGACATTATACATCAATCAGTGGTTGATATTATCCTTTAGCAGTACAGAAAACAGATTAAAATCGCGATCGTCGTTGAGGGCGCTGATTTTTAGGTGCAGACCGAAAAATCTATTTGATTTGATTTACCGTGTATATAGCTACAAAACATATGTTTACTCACGGGTGATACAACATTGTTCAGGGTGTACAATATTATGAGTAAACTATTGTACCTAAAAAAACAACTTCAAAATACCGTTCAAATTGCAGCTAGTGCAGCTTTAAAATTGGTAAAATAAAGATAAAATGATACTGTTGAAAATGTTCTTACATTCTCGTCGTATGCGTAGCTTGAAAGTGTAAGATACATCCTTGTTCACTATCTGGTATATAGCACTCTCGTAAAATACGTAAACCCTGTTAACCTAAATAAGGTTGTTAAAACTGCCACCCTTGATTACCTCTGTTTTGAACACATAACGAGGAAAATTGATTTTTAAGAATAGGTGATTAAATTCAGTCCACTCACGGAGTCGCTTTAAAACACTTTTATTTTTACCCCTATGGCCATTGGATAGTCTCTATACCCAATTGCCGTCCATTCACCAAACATAACATAATGCTTTTTAATTCATTATTGTGTATCATCATTATACATCATTACTTTAATTTAATCTCATTTCTATACCCTCAATTTTCACTCTAATGTATATTTTAATGACTATATAGAAGCATTTTCTCGTCCGATAGTTTTAACTGTAAATCGATGTATCTAAATATGTGGTAATGAAATGGAATTAAATGGTATCATTTTAATGACGTACAAAGGATAGGGTGATTTTCCATACCCCGCAGTGTTTAAAATGCAACCAACCATGCAAACAAACAAACGCACACATTTCGACCCAATGCATGTCTGTGTTTACACTATCTTGATTACAAAGTGATTACACAGTGTATCCATGTAACCAAGGCAACACTGTCACCGCGTTTAAATTTGTAATCGGCCACATTCAAAAACAATAAATGTAAATTGGGTCTACCTTAGTGTGCCGAACGCTTGCTTTCCGTAGTAATATATATATATATATATATATATATATATATATATATATATATATATATATATATATATATATATATACGGTTGACGTTCTATTCCATAACATTCAGACAAAGTCAGGTATTAACCAACTATGTCGAGCCTTGAATACCTTGAAAAAGAATATTTATTTGAAACGTCGGATTGCATCTATTTATTCGGACTGTCTTACTCGTTCCTTTTAAACTTATGAGACCCAAGCTAAATATTGTCATCGAACGCTAAGTTTGCTGCCGCGATTTTACAGTTCATTTTGAATTCGAATTAGCGTAAAAGCGTGTTAGTACTATTTAGTCATTTATAATACAATGCACATATGTTCACTTAGCTGTACACCAAACCATCCACATATCGGTAAAATAAATACATTTCTGTATTGTTTAAAATGTATACTAGAAAACTACAAGCGCTGTGGGCTAGTGTCCGTCTCTATGGTAGCCAAGCTATCACACTTTGTTACTTGGCATTTATCGTGATATCTTATAGCAATACATCAGTGTGTAATTAACACGGTTGCTTAAAGGTGGTAAGGATATTCATTTTCACATATTCACATATTTAACTGACGTAAACAAGAAAACCAAAGTTGTCTTAGAACTAGTCGAGTCCGCCGAATGATACAATCACTGAAATTCGTAAATTCTGGATGCCAGTTGGGTAAGAGGAAACTGTTTAGGCTGGGGTCAGAATATACGCCGGGGGGGGGGGGGGCTGGGGAGAAATTATTTGGTCACACTTTATTCACAGCCCCCCACCCCCTTCGCACTCTCAAACATGTTATCTCCCCCCCCCAATATGTACCCAAGAATCAACTACAGCGTCCATACATAACAATGAGAGATTTTGTTACAAATAAATGCGGGCATTCCAAAAATTGGGCTTTAATCTTTACTTGGAAATACTCAGGGGTTTCTCTAAATCTTTTCAATCTTGATTTTGTGCAGAAAAAGCATCCCACATGATAGATATTAGGGAGGGTGTGACAGGTCCCCTCTCACGGTAAGCACTTTGTTTTCAAAATAAGGACATGTAGGAGGCATGAAATTTCAAACCATACACATTATCGAAAGCCATCTAGTACTTGAAAATTGTCTTTAACACCCCAATTTTATCCCCAATACATTATTATACAACTGTATGGCTATATTACATGTACCTACACTTTAACTTATAAATGAAGTGAACAATTTCGCAAATGTACAAGATAAGCGACTGCTCCTGAGGTTGACATTTTCAAGAGAGAGAGAGAGAGAGAGAGAGAGAGAGAGAGAGAGAGAGAGAGAGAGAGAGAGAGACAGAGAGAGAGAGAGACAGAGAGAGAGACAGAGAGACAGAGAGACAGAGAGAGACAGACAGACAGACAGACAGACAGACAGACAGACTAGTCTGGATGCGAACATGGTTTCTAACTAAAACACGTCTGGTCTAAGTTCCTCAATCAGCATAAAAAGTTGTTCATCCATGATGTAAACAGTAGTATAAGTAGCATCCTGAGCTGGCAATTATACCATATTTGGACATTACGTAACTGTCCCCAAAACACTACCTTTGGGGTTGACTGCTATTGGTTAGAATTTTGTGATTCATTAACAAAGATATGATGTTATAATGACTGTGTGGGTGGCTGTTGATGAAGTTTGTAAATTGTAAATTGCATCTCATGCAGCTCAGGACTTCTAGAGTAACGATTTTGACTATACCTGTGGGTATAGGTGTAAATGGTAATGATACAGTTTCTGAACTAGACTACAGATAGATAGACAGACACAGACATACATACATACAGACAAACAGACAGACAGACAGACAGACAGACAAACAGACAGCCAGACAGACAGACAGGGAAGGCATACATAAATACATACGCATGGCTGTCACCCACCTCGTTACTGAAGAAAGGATTTAGGAGATATTGCGGCAAAGCCGCGAGAACATCTTTAATCTGCTCTGTAAACGAGCGCTCCTGAGGTTTAATTTGGTTCAAATCATGAGCAAAATATTTCGAAAATGATTTAATTACTGTTGTTACATTTTATTATCTCACCAGACATACCAACATTGCTACATATTACCGTCCGACGCGACGAACATGATGTACAGTTGCTGCATTCTAATCCACTGACACGCCTCAAAACATGCGCCTTGGTACAATGTATCTAGCAACGATCCTCTTAGATAATGGTTATTCAAGCTAACATACAGAGCGTTGTAAGTTAATGTTCACTGGCTATGTTTGACACAACCAAGCAGAAATATTGCAATGAGAAACTGCATATTCAAAACTTTAAGATATCAAGTTTAAAAATGAATACAGTTTCTTGAGCCATTTTGTTAAACTAATAACTATACTCTTTGTCATAAAAGCTTAGCGACTGGGTGTTTGAGACACACACAATCCTTGTTTAATGACATACACAATCCTTGTCATAAGAGCTTAAGATTTGACGTTTTATGCCACAATTTATTCTAAAAACAGAACACATCAAAAGATGCGTCAGTCTGAGGCGACTTCTTCAAAGCATCCTGCTTTACATCACCTTATAATTTCGTGTGGTGTCTGAAACGCACAGACTTCTGGTCTGTCGAACAGAGTAATTTGTTGACATTAACTCTCAATTACTAAGCATTTTATGACCCTCAAAAGATGCCACTTTCAACATGAAAGAGACGTCAGCTCGAGCATCCACGACTGAGAACTCACAGCGTTTGAGATCTACAATGTCCATCAGACATGACTGTGATAGCGTTTAATGCAACACCGTCGTCGTTCTAGATCTCATACTGTACTTGGTACTCACATGTACCTAGGGATGGATATATTTGTCCGTATCTGGTAATCGAGATCATCATTAGCGAGTTGAAGCCATTTGTGTAGAATTGTCGACATTTGCCTCTGTAAAGCACTTCTACTTGGAAAAGAGAATGATATATAGAGCTTACGAGTGTTCTTGTATGTCTAATAACACGCAATGTCAACGTATAGAGTGGGTTAGTTCACTTTGGCGCCTAAGAGTCAGAATTGTATATATGGGATGTTGGTCACCGAAAACACCTTTCGTGTAGACTGTCCGTATTGTCAATCCATGTTGGACGGCCCTTTGATGCGTTCTGTTTTAGAGTAAATTGTTGCAGAAAATACCCAAATGCTAAGCTCGTATGACCAGGATTCAGTATGTTTCGAACACCTCTATTCTGGTGATAAGAGTTTGGCATTTGGGGGGTTTCGGCAGCAATTTACCCGAAAACAGAAGACATCAACGGTTGCGTCAACGACGTCAGTCAATACATACATAAGTTGGTGTGGTTTCGCCTGGACTGTTTGTTTTGTCGCCTCGAAATAACGCATTTTTTATGTGTCCTGTTTCAGAGTAAATTATGGCATAAAATGACAAATGCTAAGCTCGTATGACAAGGATTGTGTGTGTCTCAAACAAAGGACTGTGTGTGTTTCAAACACCCAAATGCTAGGCTTTTATGAGGAAGAGTGTAATGTGCTACTATGCAGTCATCAAATGTAGACACGAAAACATTGACGCCTACATGTCTGCGTATAGGCAACTTTCAATGGTTTACTTCAGTTCGACAAAATGTAGCAAAAAATTGCGATCTTGCTATCTTGTGAAGTGTATCATGGGTAGTTTCCTATTGGTTCCCGCATAGTTATATCAAATGGATTTAGGGAAAACTAACTTGCAACGACGGTAGTTGTTAAGATTTCTTTATTATGTTAGGTGATAAAAAGAAGTAATATGAGCAAGAGTGTTGCCAAGATAACCGATAAAGTGTAGCAATGTTAGTCCGATTTGTGCTTAGGCAGGCGGCAATTAGATTCTTACTTAAGCTGATTGTCATCGACAAAACCCATTGGAATCGCCTGCATGTTTTAAAAAAACTGAAGTCGTGCCTTTGAAATCAGAATCTGCCACTTTTGAAAGTCTATCAAAGATGTAAATACAGACATGATAAGACTTGAAAGTGTCACACTTAATATCACTAGACATGAGACATCGTGATTTGAATGAATAGGAAGGAAAAACAACGATTTTATCTTGAATATAAAAATTTTGTATATAAATTCATGAACATCCAAAGTTTGGAATAAATCAGTGTCGATACCAAAAAACAGGAAGTCCACATCAAAGGATCAGTCAATTAGTCCTTATGCCGCAGGGTAATAACCATATGCCATATTAATATAACTTGTCATTGCAATGCCTAGGGGACACGTTGAAAATGTACGTCTAATTGATTTGATAATTTAACCAATTAGTCATAAAACCCGCAGGAGGCTTGGCACATATCTGAATACAACGTATTTTATTTCTGTAAACTATCTCCCATTGTGAAAATAATATAAGAATCTCTGGTGACGTCCTACCCTACGTCATAGTTATTGTTTGTTGTTTGTCAGGCAGTGGTTATTTGAATGAAATTCTTTATTTAATCCACCGATTCAAATACTCTTAACGTGAATACGCACAGATGTGCCGTGCATTCCGACTAGCGACCTGTATGAATCTCTTACATCTGATTACTTTTCAGAAAACACAGTGAAAGGCCTAGCGTGAAATGATCAGTGGTAACTTCAATGGAAGCCAGTAATATGACGTAAACCACCTTCTGGCTCGTCAAAAACGTTACAATCACAGCTACATTATATTTGTCTTGCTCAACATATGTCTCACTGAAATGGCTAAAATTTATCGTTGTTTGATCATCACTCTACAAAAATCTCCTTAACATTGCTACTTTTTGCTGTCTGACACGACAAAAAGAATGAAGTACAGTTGTTACATATCAATCAACTGACAAGTCTGAAAAGGTAAACATTTTGCTGTGTGCACGTATATTTTACAAAGTATATCATTAAATTTTGCTGACGACCTCGACGTGCTAGGATAATGGAAGCTCATACAAATGTCATGTAGCAATGTCGGTCCGACTTTAGTCACTTGGAATTCGCAGCTCTGGTTTAAATTTACGTAAGCTTTTCGCAAGTGGGAAGCTAAAATGTAGCAATATTAGTTAGTTTTATGATGAGCCACGAGACGCTTTGTTTTAGCCATCTTTAATAATCCATTGTAATACTGTACAGTACAATAGTCTTGTTTAGTTGCCTTTGGAGTATTATCGATGGCAGATATAGAGCGGGGCAAATCGGAGTAAAATATGTACCACTCATCACTTCCACTATGTTCCGCGCGTATACGATCTGCATTTGAACTGCAGAGCTCATTGGAATATACGAATTAATTAATGCAAAGTACTGTAAAACATCACCACGGTCCTATATGCAAATGAGCGCGAGACCATTTGTAATCGCGCGAACGCAGTTATACGAAATTTGGCGTTTTGGCTAAACACGGTCTGGTGAAAATCTGATGTAGATGTCGGCTAATAGTTCATTGTTATTTTAGGTCAGTATTTTTGCTTCATATTGACCTTCGTGTTACGTGTTTACGTTTTCGTCTTGATGGCCGCCTCCTCAAGACGAAAACGTAAACATGTTTCACGAAGGTCAATTGAAGAAAAAATTACCAAGGTAAAATAACAAAAAATGAACGATTAGCCGGCATCTACATCGGATTGTAATCAGATTGGGCTTAACATATATGTATTTAATGTAATAATAACAGAATTCCCTGATGATGACTGATTAAATGGTTATATTATGGTATCTTGGACTTTTGCGTGCGGTGTTCGTGAATACATGGACGCAGAGAACACCGAAAGGTGAGAGCACTCATTCAAATACCCACACGTACGTGTAGTGCGGTTGTCACACATGCACGGCAAGCCAATCCAATCTGCTGCAACTGAAAATGACTGAAGACTGAGATGTAAGATGTGAGCTAGTGTTTAGCTTCAGCTTTTAAAATCACATTTGGCAGTTTGGGGGGGGGGATTTACCCACCCACGAAAGACTGACTATTTAAGTTAGATTTTATTAAAACATACCCATTTCATTGAAATATTTGTGCCAACAAAATGCTTTAAAATCACTCTTGTACACTATTAGAAAAGAAATTCAAGCTTCACGACAAGTTAAAACGTATGACCAAATATTTCATGTCAAACTTAGGTTTTAGTGAAATCAAACTGTAATGGTATACTATTTTAGATATACTATAAAAGCTGTCCACTTCAGTCTTTAAGTTTGATACATTCATTCGTATGAGATTCATTCAAAATATCTCCATGCATAATAACCTCCGGCAATGAGTTAACATACTAAGTGTATCATCTCGTTACAATGAGATTGATATCACGTACTCTGTTAAGTTTGTTTTTCTGTCAAAGGCATCAGATTTATTGCTATAACGAATGACCCAGAACGCGTGTAGTCATGGAAGAGGAAGACATTATTAATTTATTATATGTAACTTTACTTCCCAACCGTTGCGCTGATAATGTGATATTCTGCTTGTAAATTATATCATGGTGAACCATACATTTCTAACCCACATATTTCAGAGAGACTGAGCTTCCCTTCATTGGTGTGTCTCCAGTTCTGCCAAAGAAAAATCAAGTTCTGTTACAATTTAATACATAGTTTAAACAACTTGGAGGCGTCAGGAGGATTGACTTATAATGCTTATAAGTATATATACGTTAAACTTGACGATTATTCAAGTTGACTAATCCAAATTCCTGAAGGAGTTCAGTTTTGTTATACGCCAAAAGACAATTAAAGTTGTGATATCTCTCTCTTTTAATATTTTGTTTGTTGTTCTTGTGAGTTGTGATCTCTCTGACATGAGTACATATATAAAAGATTGATACTGTGTTGTGATAAGATTGATATAACTTTATTGTAACATTATCTACGTTACCAGCTGAGTATGATACAATAAAGTGTAAAGAAAAATACCAAAAAGGTACAATTATTACAATTTTTATGTCGACTGTTAAATGTTTCCTGCCATAAACGGCGATGAATTGTTTTGTAACGAAACTCAGTGGCGTTAGCGGTGATATAAGTGGTTTATTTACCCAATCGTATAAAATGATTACAAAATAATGGTAACAAAAATCAAAAGAGAGAAGGGTAAATGGGGAGTCAAGAAATAGCTTACAGCTAGTCTAGCCTGATCCCCGACATTGTATATTGCGAATGAAAACAATAAGAGGGTTCAGTCATTAAGATGACTGAAAACATAACTGGGAGAAGAAAATATATCACATATGCATATACATATACATATGCATATACATATACATGTACACACAAAAAAAAAACATTTTTACTGCATGAAAAAGTCTAATACAATAAACGAAAAGTCAATACATCTGTAAGTTTACAATTTAATCACCTGTACTGCTCTACTAAATATTGTTTAAGAGATTTCCTAAAAATATGTTGGGAATTTTTCGATCTGATTTGGATAGGAATATCATTCCAAATTTTTGCACCTACGAATGAAATAGCAAACTGACCAGAATTTGTTCTCGCATGGTACGGGTAAAGATTTTGACGATGGCAGAGTCTCGTGTCATATTCATGTTTTTTGTCACTAAAATAATCGGACAAGATATGTGGTGAGTTCAAGTGAACCAGGCTGTAAATAAAAGAACCTATTAAGAGTTTGTGAAGCTTGTAAATATCTAGAATATTTAGCTGTATAAATAAAGGAGCCGAGTGTTCCATGTGAGATTTGAACAGCATCGTGCGAACAATCATTTTTTGGGCAGTTAGAATGCAATTCAGATATGTTGGGTAAGTACTGCCCCAAACCTCTAGGCCGTAAGAAATATGGGGAAGTATAAAGGCATTGTACAAAAGTATTAAAATACTTAGTGGTAAAATGTGTCTTAGTCTATACAGAATTCCACATTTCTTCCTTATGAGTATATTTATTCTGTTAATATGGTCAGACCAGGTGAGGTGTTTATCTAATGAAATTCCAACAAAAGAAACAACATCCACCTCTTTGATTTGATCTCCACGAATGACAATAGAACCAGTTACATCTATTTTTTGTTATAAACAGCATAATGCATGCCAAAATAGCCGCAAGATATATTGCTTCCCTTCATGATCACTTTAAATAGAATTGCAGCAATTCAGGTGTAACTTCTGTTATTTCCAACTAAAAGCATTTTCGCCGCTTAGTACGTCAGTTTAATATGCAGAGAAGGCTCTCTAACGTTCGACGTGAATATCCCTGGGCAGTTCATTTTATCATGTTACACATGTAACGATAGAAACAAGTTATGCATTTCAGTTGATGATTCATTTGCTCATTATAACACTCGGTTTAAATTGTATTTAGTATCACTCATTCAACCTTCACTGTTTCTATCGCCTCAAGTCAACACGTCAGTTTACCTGCTCATTACGGACTTGGGTTTCTAACGAAGCGAAATACTCTGTTATGCGTTTTGACAAAAACTTATCATCTTAAATGCAAAAGAGTGCACGTCGTAAGTAAACCAGTCAATGTGAAGAATTTCGTCATGGGATCCCTTCTTGTTTTATTTATAACAAAATGTCTCAACCTTGTTTGCTTCTTTCTTAAAGGTTAACACACTAGCGACAGTTTTTAGAATATTTTCCATAGAAGTTCAATACCCTTGTTGTATTTCACTGCCTCTCGGCTGTATTTAAATTTGTTACGTTCTTGACAGGTTGTAGGTTGTACATATAAATAATTACTTAAGAGAACACATGTACATTGTGAACAAAAAAAACCCCCACATATACTTGTAGAATGGCTGTAAGAGTTGAAAAGAACGCATTCTCCTTGGGGATTTCAATGCAGACAGGTAGGCAGGCAGACAGACAGACAGACAGACAGACAGACAGACATGTATGTATGTATGTATGTATGTATGTATGTATGTATGTATTTATGTATGTATGTATGTATGTATGTATGTATGTATGTATGTATGTATGTATGTATGTATGTGTGTGTGTGTACATACGTACGTCTAACTGCCATGTCTCGGTCTGTCTGTTTATCTATCTATCTATCTATCTATCTATCTATCTATCTATCTATCTATCTATCTATCTATCTATCTATCTATCTGTCTGTCTGTCTGTCTGTCTGTCTGTCTGTCTGTCTGTCTGTCTGTCTGTCTGTCTGTCTTTCTATCTTTCTATGTATATGTCTGTGTACGGAAGGATTGATGTATGTTCACTGTAGTGAGTAACTTCGTGTGTTTGTGTGAAAACGATTTTAGTAAATTCATAACATTTGACGTGTTACACAGTTGGACAGATCTTCTAACGATGATAGTATCTACTACATACCAGAGGTTATAATAAACATTGTCAATGATGCCAACACTACTGGCGATTTGCCCATCGAAACTCATTCATCGAACATGCACATCAGTCTTTTGTTTGCTATCTAAATTACACAAAGTAGAAATATCCTGGTGTAGGTCTATCCTTATTTCACCCACGTCACGCAGTTTCTAGATGCTATATTAAGAAGCAAATTTGTTGCCTCACAGTCCGTTCATGTGGACGGTGCAAGATATGAGCTCGAGCATTGGACGAGTTTCAACTGCAATCAGGTAAGCTACGCTATCTGTTCATACATTTAGGTTTTGTATCTGTTGAAGTCAAACTTAATTTAAGATCTACTTTGTTCATGTTTTCTTGGGTTTTAAAGTGTTGGTTGGTACTTATATCCGTTTATTTTCCATTTGGTGGTAAATGTAACTTTCAGAAATGCGTTGTTACGATGATGGTGAATTATCTCAAAGTGGTTCTTAACTATGCTCAAATGTCTCACGTGGTATTTTATATCTTACCATTGTTTTAATGGTATCATACTTGTATGAGCGTGTTATCGCTGATGGTCTCGGGATGGACGGTTATTCTACCTGCTGACATTATTGCAGCGATCATAAGTGACATTTTATTTATTTTTTTCAAATTTCATTCGACACCCTCAAGCTCGCCTACACATATCGTAACATAGATTAAAGTAGAGAACTGACGAAAGTAATCACGCCAGGTCGGCAGCCCGTTTACACCATCACATTTAATAATTAGTTAACATATATTAGGTCGGATGGGCCTAATTATTTACTGCATTGTTGACCATTCAGAGCTCTGTGCAACTGTGACCTGATTGCGAATTAATTATATCTAATTATGTATTCGACCAATCAGGTTCTATGTAAAAATTGTATGTCAATACTGCGTAGTTAATATATGTTGGTAGACTTGAGAACAGCGAGCGAAATTCAAAAATCAAATATCAGTTATGATCGCTGAAATAATATCAGTCGCCTTGCAATATAATACCACCGTTATTCTTCCACGTTAACGTATGTACATTTACAATGACAGACCTGGTATTAAAACCTAGCAATATGAGGACTAGATCTAGATTCAATTTACAAGGTTAGGGCCACCATTATTGAACCTTGCGGTAGGTTCAATCTGTTTCACGCGATGGAAAACACGGTTTCCTCCGCCTATAAGTCGTTTCTAGTTTCCTTCTCCGTAGCTAGGCAACATAATTCCCAGATTTCTAGTAAGTTTGATTTGGACGGGAATTCATGATCACGTACACAAACTACTGATAAGGGCGGCCCTTTTTATTTTTCTGTTTCTCATCTCCCGACCGACCCTAATTTGCAGCTCCGACATCAGAAAAAAAAAAATTTTTTTTATTTCCGACCGACCCCTGAGCACAGCAAAATTGTAAGGTTCCTCATGGCGCCATGGCGTCTTAGACCAGTTCTGCCGAGGCCACGACCTTGCGACATTGGCCCCCTAAAATTAAAAATGACGCAATAAGTTTCCCGCCTTGCGTCTCTTTGGCGCATTCATTTTACGGCAGACATAAAAATTATCTAAGTCCACGGCCGGACCAGGCCAGGCTCTGATTCGACGTCAATCCCAGAAGAAGTATACTGACTGCGTAAGGGAAAGTTTTGTTGACATCATATAAGATACAGTGACAACGCCGCAGTTCTATTGTTAACATAACAAATGCCACAAAAAGATCAACTTTGATAAACTTAATCTACAAATTGAAACATTAGAGGGAGTAGATGAGACGTCGAAATGGACGTCTCTCGTCACATGTTTTGTCTACCGTCACTGTCGTGACCTCTGACCTACTCACTGACGTGTTCGAAACACTGAACTAGCTACCGGAACGCGGAACATCTATCTGCCACAGCTCAGACGCCTGAGTAAACCAAATTTATGGGACAGGTTGTGATTTTCATTTGATGATGGTTAAATTAATGAGTACATGTGTATTTTGATTCCGAAAAAGCTGTGTTAGGGGATCTTGTTGCATGCTGTTGACAGTGACACATGTGAATGTTGGACACTGAATCAATGCACAATCACTGGCATGGCCACTATAGACGGCCGATGCATGTGCGCCCGGTCAGACATGAAGAACGAACTTGTTGTGCAAATCAGAAAAAAATTAATGTGGTATTTACAGAGCATCCCAACTTTGACGTTGTTGACAGTTTTAGCTAAAGATTCAAGTTCTGAGTTTCAAGGACACCTAATGTCAGCTTTCCGTATCAAGTTTACGGTATGTAACTATGCTGTCATTTGATATAGCAGGACCAAATCATGATACACAGCCGGTAACGGTTAATTAATAAAATATAAATTATTTTAAAGTTTGTTTGACTATTATTTGTATGTTTTTCGTTCACATTTGGTACTTTTTAAAGTCAGGGATTTTTTTTCTTCAAAATGTCATGAATTTGAAGAGGGAATGATAAACACAGCAGTGTACTAACAATTTTAAATTTTAAAAATGAAACAAGTGGTTACAAGTTTAGGATTTCTCAAAGTTTTTATTCAATCATATGTTCACTGTGACTTATTTTGAAGTTGTTCTTTGTCCTTGTCTGAAAAAAGGGAATTACAAATTTGAGCACTGCTATTCATTGATATTCAGATTAAAAATTGTGACTACCTGACTGTCCAATCTTTCTAAACAATATATAATATACTCTGTAGAAATGACTTAAAATTACATAATCTTAATTGCCTTCTTTTTCTAAGGTGTAATGTGTAGTACACAATTTTCAAAAAATAGCTTACTGGGAATTGTTATTATGAATGGAATTTTTTTATGTAGTTAGGTAATGGTCTATACGTAATGGAATATCTCAGACCACAGTATCTCTATAGTGGTCTGAGATCATTTATATGAATATTTCATAGACAATAATAATTGACCCCACTCCCTGTCAAATGACACCACTTTTTGCAACCAAGGGGCCATTGTCCCCACTTGATGGAAACCTTGGCAGAACACTGCCGTCTACCCCCCCCACCCACCCACCCCCTTTGTTACATCAGTACATTTTGCTGCAATGTAATAATAGCTCAGAATATTTCCATCATTTTCAAAATTATGCTTAAAATTGGTAAAAGTCATACTACATTCCTAATTTCTTGACAGGTTTTTAGCTTTAAATCAGTTGTATCATCGAGGAAATGATCGACTCTATAGCGTTTCATGACCCATGACATGCATGATTCCGATGTTTAAATTATTACTTTTAATTATTACTTTTAAACAGTAAATCCCAAAGGAGTTCTGAGTTCTAGAAATGTTTACATGTTATCTGGTGGATTATTTGACAAGTTCACACTGAAGAAAAATGTTTCATAGAAGTAATGATTTATATAAATGAAAATTCATCTCGCACACTGATGACAATCACGTAAGTGTTTCAAAACATTACACACTGAAGTTCAAATTGGATAACTTGAAAAAAATGTTAGCGATGGCAATGCCACTTTGATTAATAGGATGAATGTATTAGTACTCCTGATAAAATCATACAATAGTTCATGACTACAGATATACACCCATCAGGATGATAAGTATTCAATCATCTTCTTACAAAGTTGTTCTACGGACTTGTCAACCTTGCTAAAATGAAGGAAAGAGACCTGTAACAAGGAATTCAATAAAGAGAAGAGAAAAGAAGTTGTAGAGAGCCTGACAGGACAGAAAAGACAGAGAATAGAACTGAAAAAATACAGATTTTTTTTTCTTGCCCCCCCCTTTTTTTTTTATTTCGCCCGCCCGCCCCGCCTGACTATTCGATTGGAGATGAGAAAAAAAGCTTTCAAGCTAGGGTATACACTAGTACTGAATTCAGTAAACTCTGAATGATTTGAGGATGCTTATCTTTTGCCTGTATGACAAAGTTATCACAGAATGATCAAGTGTGAATTCATTATTTCTCGTTATTTAGCTGACTACGGATTGAATTGTATTAAATTACTGAACTTTAAAGGTTATCGAATCACGCTGTGAATCCAATCGTGAATGATTGGTATTAATGACCTCTGATGAACGATAAAAGATTCCAACATGTATATATATGTTAACATCGAAAAGTAATTCACAGGACAAGAAAGATGTGATGAAGATTAACGACTACATTCAAACATCGGCCAATTCAGTTACACTCTGCAAATTGCAGTTTGCGTCACCATTTCGTTTATGTCAATATATTCTGCCTCTCTGTTATCAAAGCCCCGTTTAGAGTTGTTTTTCCTTATATCTGTCGTATCCATCCTGTGCTTATATGACGTTAATGGACCGATACAACTGATTCTCAATGAGCCATGGCATGTGCGTCATATTTGTTGATGATATTGATCCGAGTGTTTACGGGTGCCTGTACCAGTTAGCAAGTCTGTCTTTCGCTCCCGTAAGGGGAGTTAATGTTATGATTCTGTCTGTCTGTCTGTCTGTCTGTCTGTCTGTCTGTCTGTCTACACTATACCTCAAACACAAAGTCATCGATTCTAATGAAACTTACTTCACATCTTTCATAAGGTAATTGCAACAACTGATTCTATTTAGCTAAAAATCCAATTAATATTATGTAGTCAGTTGCATAATTGATGTTATTAACAATTAGACTATATCTTAACTGTGCATACATTAACTGTAACAAAGCACACATCCTGTGAAATTTGTTGATGTACGTAGCTTATGGTGTTCTGAGTAATTTGCATAATTAATGATTTTCAGTAATTAAGCTATATCTAAATAGAATGCACATTTCAAATTCCACATTTAATACATACATCAACACATGTCACATAAAGCGTGTTGGCATAGTATACGTGTTAGCTTTAATGATTAATTTGCATATTTAATGATTTTAGGGTATATCTCAATACTGAAAGCTTCGAAATTCATATAATTTTTTTCATATATCAACAATAATAATGATGTGCACATGTCCTATGAAGTTTGCTGACTTTGATTTTAATGCATCGTTTGCATAAAGTAATGATAATTAGACCATATTATAGAATACAAGCTTCAAATTTCATATAATTTGGTACATTATGCATCAAACATAACAAAGCGCATATGAAATGTATAACTGCATCCCAACAATGCTTTGCTGTAAAACACAATGCTATGGTTTTGACCTTACAGCATGTAGCAGGCATTCAGTTTACATCAGGTCTATTAAAAGAAATTAAACACGGGGAAATAAAATACCTCATCATTTTCTCGGACAGTTATATTGAACGAAAATGACATTTTAAGTGATATTCTAGGAAACGTATATAACTCTGTAATACATGGAGTATTGGCGCAGCTATTTTTACTTGACACACAATATAGTTTGCACTGTAGTACTAGTGTAACTGAAATGAAAATATGTCATAGCACACGAAGGTGATGATAGAAAGCTGGCATGTTGACATTTCCCACATACATGTTTAGGTTTTTCATCTCAGATCAGATGTCTATACTGTACATTCCTTGGTTGTCATCACGTAGCAGGTTTCTGAAGCTGTGCATAATTAACAGTAATAAGAAATTAGCGTGTTGAGACAGACAACGTTTGTCAACAAGTTTTCTACATTCGAAAACATAGTCTCCAATACTAGTATACTATTGATTGATGTGTGAAATATGGTCCAACAATTCGCTTGCAAATATTTCATAACTACTTCTACAGCACATATGTGGAAAGGAGTTTTCTAAAACATTGGTGTATATGCTACGGGGTTCGACACGTCTTGAAGTCTTGACGTGTCGAACCTCGTAGCATATACAACCAGAGCTATATTTGCTCACGAGATGTCCATAAATCTAAGAATAATGAGGTTTGTATTCCATGTAGGCCCAAAGTGACGAATTACAATAAAACACACATTTACACATATCATCCTGGGCGTCACCATATCATGAATCTAATTGATCACCCGGAACCTCGATGAAGATCCGGCCGATTTAACGTAAACTGTATAGCTAGATAAATGAGATGTATGTTGAGCAGACGTCTAGACTGATTTCCTAGTCTCGCGCTGCCAGACTCGTGACTGTCGTCCCTAATCTTTGTATGCCAAGCGGCTTAGCCGCGAGAAGAAAGGGGCTTGTCCCCAAAGTCCCTCACGTCTAGCGGCTTCGCCTCTCCGGATCAGAGGATGCCAATATTGTAATATCCATACCCGTAATAATTCTGTTTAAAACTACTTTCACAGATGAAGAAATATATCAAATTTACTTGGGCTTTCATCGTCTTCGTACTATTTTTTTTACAGCCCGTGTCAAGTTACCGTTCACCAAATCTGTTGATACAACTTCTCAGAAACTAATAAAAAAACTTATTGTACACTATTAAAGATAGCAAGATCGCAATTTCGTGCTACATTTAGTCTGAATGAAATAAACTATTGAACCATGCACTGCTACTAGACGCACACAGTCGGGCGCCAATGTTTTGACGTTTGCACTTTAGAAGTGTCTGCATGGTGGCACACTTCTTCATCTTTTTAGGCAACGCAAGAAACTGTATTCATTGAAATGTTCTTTAAAGTGTAGCATGCACAGTTTCTGCGTAGTTGTGTCAAAAAGAGCCGAAACTAACTTGAAACGAAAGTAACTTGAAACGGGTTGTACCATATAGAAACCTTTCAGATATGCTCTATTTTTTGAAAACCGCCACTACGGGCTGGGCTTTGGATAATGATTTTACACCGGGCCACATAAATATAACTATTTTTAAGAGCAATTTTAATCGCACGATTGTGACTAATGCTTCACATAACTTGCTGAAGAGTATTGTAGGTAAAGGTCCGACAAGACATGGATATTTTTCTCGATATGTTGATCTAGACAGATTCTTTGCAATCAAGTTTTTTATACTTGTCATTCTGAATGTCAGTCTGATTCTGTTCTATTCCCTAAATTACGTACCGCCAATGCAAATCCGCGAAACAGTACAGTATAGTCAAATAATATGGATATATTTAGTAAATGAGTTAAGATAATCAACTCAATTTGAATTGACCCTCTTCAACGAGTTCAGATACAATTACGTCATCTGGTGTGACAAAAATCTTACTAGCACTGCAACATGTTATCACCTCCTGGCCCAACAAAAACCTTTTTAAGGCCAAATAAAAAAAGTTGTTTGGTTTCGGTTACCCGACCCCACCTATTTTTTCACGCCGACTCTAAACTTTTGTTTTTACGTATTCGAGAAAAATAATAATAATAATATAATTGCGAAAATCATGAAGTCTCGGGAAAATTGTGAAGTCTCGCAAGAAATAGTGGGTGTGGAAACTGACATCAACTTAAAAAGACAATTACATAAAATTCTTCCAATCTGTAATGGCTGTACATCTGATAGGAAGAAATAAACAACACAGAGACCATATGGAAAACAATGGAAAACCTGAACTAGGCACTCACACATGAAAATGATATACAATAAAATAAAATAAAAAATACCCACCCCACCTATTTTAAAACTGAATGTAATTTTTACGCCTAATACTGGTACATTTTATCGTATGGCTAGACAAGAATAACAACACTGCTACATTTTATCGTCTGGCTCAACAGACACTCTTACTAAGAATGCTACATTTTGTTTGTCTTGCTCCACAAACTTATGTAATTCTTCCAAAACCTGGAAAGTTATTAATGACATTTTAAATAGAAATGTGAACAAGAATTCTACACCAAATAAGTTGCATTTGCCAGACAGGAATGAGATCGAAACAGACCCTACAAAAATAGCTAACACTTTTTGTGATTTTTTTACAAATATTGGTCCTAACTTAGCATCTAACATATCGTCCGATATCGATTTTGAACAGTTCGTAACAGGAAATTACAACAACTCTTTCTTTTTTAGACCAGTTGTTGCTGAAGATATTGCAGAAGAATTACTGTCCCTTGACACAAACAAAGCGTCTGGTTACGATCTCATCCATCCCTTGTTGGCCAAGCATGCAGCTAATCACATTTCTAGTCCCCTTTCGCATATTATTAATATGTCACTTACCAAAGGAATGTTTCCCGAGGCACTTAAGTTTGCAAAAGTTACACCATTGTATAAGAAGGGGTCCCCTCTTAACGTTGGGAATTACAGACCTATTTCAGTACTACCCGTTTTCAGCAAAATTTTCGAAATTATCGTTAATAAGCAAATTGTTTCCTATTTAGACAAATTCAACATCCTATCAGATATTCAGTATGGTTTTCGCAAACGCTACAGCACTAAATTGGCCCTTGTCGACATTGTCGCAGAATTAACTAATACGATGGACAATGGAAATACAACCTTTGGAATATTTATCGATTTCAAGAAAGCTTTTGACACCATAAATCACGAAATTTTATTACGTAAGTTACATATCTATGGGATTAGGGGTGAATCGCTAAACTGGTTTCGTAGCTACCTTTATAAACGTCATCAATCCGTAATTGTTGGCGGGAAATCTTCAAGTCCACAGCAAATCCAGTGTGGCGTGCCTCAGGGATCAATTCTCGGCCCGACCCTTTTTCTCATTTATATCAATGATATTTGCAACTCCACCAACTATTTCAATTTCAGACTTTTCGCCGATGATACAAATTTATTTCGACCATTGTATTCCCCAAAACTTAACCTCAACACTATCAATGAAGAGTTCCAACATGTGATTAGATGGTGCATGGCTAACAAACTTACTATTAATGAAGGGAAAACCAATTTCATGTTGATTAAAACGCCACAGAGAAATATAACTTTGGAAGGTAATCTTTATGTTGGCAGTACGACGATAGAGCAAGTTTCATCTGCAAGTTACCTCGGTGTTTCTATTGATCCTTCTCTTTCTTGGAAATCTCACATAGAAAATATCATCAAAGTTGTTAACAAAAAAGTAGGAATTATTTCACGTTTACGTCACTTTGTTCCCAGATCGACCCTTATCATGATATATAATTCATTTATTTTACCACACTTTACATATTGTTTAGAGATTTGGGGCAATACTTACCAAACTCTTCTCGACCCAATATTCCGACTACAAAAGAAATTTGTCCGCTTGATAACATTCACTGATTTCAACGCACACTCTGAACCCCTTTTTAACCAACTTAATGTTCTAAATATATTTCAACTTAGTAAATTTTCCTCCTGTATTTTCGTGTATGATCTTAGAAATAATCGTTATCCCCACAACATAGAAAAGTATTTTGACCGTCCCATTCATACATATCAAAACCGTTCAGCCTCCAGTGGTAACTTTCGTCCACCATCGATAAAATTGACCATCACCCAACACAATTTCAAATATGCAGCGACAAAGCACTGGAACTCTTTACCAAGTCACCTAAAAATTAACATGTCCAGGCAACAGTTCAAAAATGAACTAAGAAATTATATTTTAAATTCTACACACCAACCTTAATTTATACTCTTTGGCGTTTTTACAACATTTCTGGTTTTTGCTTTATTTCTTCTCGTATGTGTGTATGCGTATGTATGTATGTGCGTGCGTGTGTGTGTATGAGTGTGCGTGAATGCGTGCTGTGTTTATTTTTGACTTAATTTTCTTCATTGCGTCCATTTATGAATTTGAATTAATCTAAAATTGAATGTACGGGCCATGGACACGACTAGTTCTGCTGAACTATTTTCATGGTCCCCATTAGATAACACATGTATATTTCCTTTTGTCCAATTTGTTTGAAAGTGTAATGTATTATTTATTTATTTATTTATTTATTGTTTGTGTTTTTTGTTATCTGATGAAATAAATTTCAATTCAATTCAATTCAATGTTAATTTCGGTAAATTTAATACTGTTGTTGAGCCACACGTCGGGTTGTTTCAGGTTTCGTTTGAGTTTAATTGTATTACGCTAATCCACATAACTGAAGGGCCTGTTTTATAGGTTTCTGGGACTGAGTTAGTTCTGGATATACGCACTTAGATAACCCCGACGTCGACATATTATCTTAATTATGTGTCGCAGTTATCGAAGTACATATATATCCAAACGTAGAATTTGGTAAAAACTACCCTTCCCTTCCACGACACATACACATAAAGTGTTCATTGTCAGTCACAGACCACTAATAGTATAAAAAGGACCAAGAGGACTTAGGATATACAGGAAACATGACGTAGACTTTACAAGCAGTGAGCAATATTCCCTGGCAAACAAATCTACTACTATACTTTTCGAATTAAACCTGAAGTTCTCTTGAATGTTTGAATTTCAAAATATACCTCAAGGCCCTTTACTAATCAAATCCTGCGTGAAGCTAATGACAGGACATATGAAATGTATGACAAAAGTATGTCTCCGGAATAAGTTAAACCAGTACCCTCATCAGGCAAGCGACATCAAGTCATTTAGGTATATATCGACATCAACTGAACTTATGACCCGAGATTTCCTGATATGATTGCTTTCGACTTTGATACATTCTGAGGTTCAAAGCAGACGGGACCATTTCAGTTCTATAGAGAATATACGTAGTTTGAATTTTGTTGCTGTAAGCTTGGTAACCTCTTGGAAACACTTGAACCTTTTTTCTACAGAAGTTAGACTAGTATTTCTGAATTGTTTCCAACATCTCGTATCTTGGTTAGATCATACTGATAAAACTTGACAAGTCACGTGTTCTCAGCGTAAAATGGCAACTCTATCCTTGTATCCTCCCCAACCATTTTGCAGCTGTGTGAAACATACGTAAAGACTTAAATGTCAAAATAACCGAAGCGTGATTAGTCCTTCCAGGTGTATCACCTTCCGACATGTTTATATTTCAGAATAAACCTTATTCCGCGTCTTAAGGACTTTAAGAATGGTTTATAAAAAACTTAAACTCCTCGTCTAAAGTTTCAAAAATTGGTTAACAGACATATACACCTGGTTTCAAACGTTTCACTTCCATGCCTGTGAATATGAAAATAAAGAATACGTCACGACGTGTCTGTAGCATTGCCAGTATTTTGATTGAAATATTACTTTTCTTTTAATTGCTCACCGAGTTCAAAGTCTGTCTGTGTCGTCAAAGATTTTATTGTCCAAAGATTTGATGTGATATGAATTGTCTTAATGCCTAATGTGTCTACGTCCATGGTTCATAGAGGGTTGGTCGTGTCCTAAGAAACACAGAATCAAGTATATAGCGCCCCTAACGTTTTATGTTAAGAAATGTTAATGGTTGGAATATTTGTTTTCTCGATTAATACCAAAATAAATTTCATGTAGCATTGAATATGTAAATATGTTTGGTAATAATATAAATGGCTACTTGTTCTAGGCTTAGGCTTTCATACTGTACGTAGTACTCTTGCACAATCCTAGTTTTCATCATGTATATTCTAGAATTCGCTATTAAATCTAAACAAGTAACACATAGGTACAACTATCGAATCACATTAGTAAAACCTGGGATATAACTGATGATGGTGATGATGATGATGATGGTGATGGTGGTGATGACGATGATGATGATGATGATGATGATGATCGTGGTGGTGGTGGTGATGATGATGATGATGATGATGATGATGATGATCGTGGTGGTGGTGGTGATGATGATGATGATGATGATGATGATGATGATCGTGGTGGTGGTGATGATGATGATGATGATGATGATGATGATGATGATGATGATGATGATGACAGTATAACGTAGACGATACATGTTCATACAGTAATTTTATTCACCGAAAAGGTTATCTATATACATTTATTGTACGACTTAGACCAAATTTACGGCGGTTGAAATCTTTCAATATCTCAAATACATCTGAGATATAACACATAAGATAACTGATCGATTGTATATGCCTGAAGCCAATGGAAATTGCCAAAAAGTGAAATTATCAAATTTAAAACAAACGAAATACAAGCTGTACATAACAGCATCTCACTAAGCCATGACATGTGGCGATATCTGACAGTTACCATTATTGTATGATGCAATTAATTTGGACGATTGAACGTAACTAGCTATAGGTAATGTTATCCTAATTAATTTTGTAATGTATATACATTGGATTTTTTTTCTGCAATATATCATTGACGCATATGTTATATTTTGACTATAGGCGGCGGTAGGTGGGACATCATAGTCACTTCATTCCAGGCTGACTTCATTAGTTGTTGCATCATTAGCAGTTGGAGAAGAGCATCTGAACCGTCAACACGTATTACTTTTGTAGCACTCGTACGAAGGACATCCATAGTGTTCGCACAGTTCATAAACTTATTTTTTTTTAAAGGAACCCGGCGCTAGTAGTTACTCTAAAAAAAAATTCAAGTTGGTTCTTGGAACTAAACGTTGAGGAAATTGTAGATATCGAAGTAATTTTAGCTTTGCTGATCAATATGGAAAATAGCTCCGTACTTGAAAACTGCACGGGAGGATGGAACGAGTCATTAGGAGAATGGAACAACACCGATGATTGTGACACAAACGGTGGCTATAGTTTCGCTCACTTACCCCAGCATACTGTTGTCATACTGACAATTATTTTCGCGTTCAGCGTAATTTTGTCTGCTATTGAAAACGTCGTTGTCGTGTGTGCAATGACTTGTCTCAGGAAAGGAAAGCGGTCGTTTAATGTTCTGATGTTAAACCTGGCTATATCTGACTGGAGTCTAGGTTTAGTCTGTTTACCGTTTGCCTTTATTTCAACTCTGACTGGAGAATGGGTATTCGGGGAGATATTATGTGGAGTCATTCCGTGTGCAATGAAGGTACGTATTCATGTTTTATATTAAATTTCATAACCGTATTATATGTACCCCGCAAAATATGAGTATCGTTAATGATTAACCGCACGTTTTAATACGACACACCTTACCATATTTACAGTCAATAAAAGTGGTATTCGACATGCATTTGGTAGTAATTTCTCATTTACATTTATAATAAGAAAGCTATTTTTTGTCGTGGTTTTAAACACAATCAGTACTAGTGTACATAAAACAATGTGACAAATTATTTCTGTTTGAATGAATTTAACGTTCATGTTTATATAACTAATTCAGTATAAAAAACGTCTGAAAAATTATTCACAATGAATTCTCCTCAATTGCATATATTTCTAAGTTGTGACCATGTAAAGTTTAGTGTGTTTTTTTTTTGGGAAAATTAAAATTAAGTTCAAACCTTTGGGTGGAAAATTAATAGTTTCCTCGACCTCTGAATGTGAATTTCTTGAACCGAAATGGAGAATATTTTAAAGATCATATAATAGTTGATCGATGTGGCTTGAAATATTAGTTCGTGCTCGGCACGGTTGTTGTACATTTTATGTTTGAAAACACTCAGTACCAGCCTATTGTAATGTTTTCGACTATTTTTGATGATTTTGTGTTGACCCTGATATGACTGCATTGGTATCAGTTACTCACTCAGTTACATTGTATTTTTACACGGTAATGTTGTAATGTTCAATTTAATTTTCGATTAATTAGATCCTCGATATTAATGTTATATATTACTGTAATATGAATGTCATATTAATGTCATAAACACAGTTGATTGGGAGATTAGTCTTATCGGTCTGATGATATCAAGTTGTCTCCACATACATTATTTATAGATTATGAAATTACACTGTATACTTAGCGAGTATATCAGCAAACAAACACCAGTGTGCACACACTATAGAGGGTGGGTTAAAAAAAAAGGGGGGGGGGTTCCCCGGTACGATTTACAGTAACAAGTGTTCAATTTAAAAATAACGAAGATATAATTTTAATTGATCCATTTACAATGAAAAAAAAACACAATTTACAAATAAAGAGGAAAATAAATCGGAGTTTACGTTTTACGTTGTAAAAGGTATGCACGACATCTTGATTCTTGTTGAATATATTATTTAAATCGCTGTATGCATGAAAAATGATGACCATGAATAGCGACGGATTTGTTGTAATCGCGAGCAACTCATCTGTTGTAGTAATAGTAAGCATAGAACGTAATGAAAACACGGAGAGAAATAATCAAGTTGTTCATTACAAAATAGAAAAATCGCATTTCAAGTAAAATTCTCGTCTTTCAGTTGGTCTTGAAGTTACAAAATGTTATAACGGCTAATGAAAAACAGATTAAAGGCCATTTTTTTCGGATTGAAGAAGCACTCAATACATAACTTGAAGAGGAAGAAGTAATTTTCCTAAAAGGTGAATTGAGTCGCTAAAATTTTTGTTTGTAATAGACGTCTTTAATTACTTTTTACATCACTGAAATACCAATATCAGACGCCTTCATATATTGTCAGACGGAAATGTATTTATTTTAAATTGCTAAACATTATAACCACAGAGACAATATACCTGTGCTGTACGACACCTGTTCCATTCTATATTTATATATAATCCCATGAAATCAATGTTAGATTTATGTCATAATGCTCCGAGTATGATTCCCCGGACTAATACAAATTCGAGCCGGTAGGCCGCGGAATCATACGAGGAGCATTATGACGTAAAACTAACATTGATTTCATGGAATTATATATTTATCACATAACTAAGTATTTCCCCGTATTTTTCTAAAATTTTAAATTGTATTTTACGAATACTGCATGATTTCAATGCACTATATTCTTTATCGCGAGGGTATTAAAAAATGGCGCCCGATGGCTATGCAAATTACATAATCGCGTGACCTGTCGCGAGGTCAAGCTTACCATATGTATGGTATCGGTTGTGTGGTTTCTCAACCAAAATTGTCGGTTATAACCTTGCGATGTACATGTAATATCGAATTTAGTTTGAAACGTAAGTAGAATTGTCTGAATACGACTTTTGTGCCGTCATTTTAATCATATTTTCTCGGGTTGTGTAAGTTCGTAGATCTGAGCTCGATGGAAAATCAGAAGTAAGCTTGCCGGCTGCTACATCGATAACGTACGTGATTTTAAATAGAATAAAATGTATCAAATAAAAATAAAAGGACTTCTACGTATCAAACTCATGCCATCCAAGGATATATGTAACGTAATGTATGCATTTACGTTTTGAAAGCACATAATTACGATAAACTTGATCGTAGCGTAGGATTGACACGAACACTCGAACAATACGGAGAACAAATAGTTAGGTAGAACAGGGGTGATATGCTCTGGAATCACCCCTGTTTGACGTCACACAGTAGAAGATATACACGTATTTATGTGATAATAACCATTATTACAAATACGCACCCTCTTAGAAAAAGCATACGTTATTCCGTAAAGCGGCAAAGGCTATGATGCAATACAACTATTCGCCAGACCTTTCAATTTCCAACTTCACATGTTAATTCAACATTTTGAACTCATCTTCTCCAGTCCTTTCCTCGACATTTTTCAAACGAATTGTGATTGTTTTTAATATGAAGCTCATTAAAATGAAGCTATTGAATACTAAGAAAAGGGTGAATTAATTATTTTGAAAAACAAAATTGTTTATACTTTCTTTACAAGAATTATATTCGTAACGCGTATTTTCACTGCACGTTTGGAGGTCCCTCACGTTTCACAGTAATTCTTTCATCGTGCAAGTTTCGTCAGCTATTTACATTTCGTCAACTCTCTGGGATGCATATATAATCCCTGCAGTCTGCGAAGCGCATATGGGGGATAGACCAACCCTGTATCCCATGATCTCCATATTTGTACATTTAAACCTCTACATAGGTTAATTTGTTAAGTAATGATGGTCTCAAACGTGCTCAAGGCTAATAGCCCTGGTTGACGACACGACGAGAGAAAGAACGCCGCATTTACTATAGTATGTCAATTTTCACTTCAAGTCAGCATTGGCGCGACATACATGTACATGTATACCATAGGTAGTTACACTTGTTTAAATTCATTAGATCTGAGATTAGTTTTTTTTTACCTCGTCAAAAGACTAACTCTGTTCATACATAGCCACAATACCTCAATCCTGTCAAGTCAATAAACTTCTTTACGAGACTAGTATTCGCACTACATATAAACTAATCATTATTTTCTTTCTTACACACATTTCTGGAGTTTTGTGAAAAGAATAATACCTTGAAAAGACTGTACATGTTGTCTCTATATGTTATCAAATTATTTAGGCATCCTAACCTTATACAATGACAAATGGAGCGCTCAATGTAGTAACTAACTACTGAAATACACTCAATACATATGTTAACGTTATACGGTAGAACATGGGTATACAATCACACAATTAATGACTAAGTTACAGTTTCATATATGTGCAATGGTTGTTATGTTTTGATTTCATCGCCAAACACAAAATATTGGGAACATACATACATACATACATACATACATACATATATACATACATACATACATACATGCATACATGCATGCATGCATGCATACATACATACATACATACATACATACATACATACATACATACATACATACATAGAACGTTCACGAAACAAACAAAACACACATAGCTGTCAAAGGAAACATTGCCTTTTGCTCAAAAATAAAACGTACACGATAATTATATAGATGTATGCATATATATATATATATATATATATATATATATATACATATATACAAGGCGAGTGTGTCGGCGCTGTCTTTGCATATACATTTTAGCTAAGTGTCAAGAACACGTCTGTAATTGTCATCAGTGCAACATAACCTTTGACATGGCAAGAAGTAAAAACTCTCCTTCAGCCTGTGAGCTGTTCTATTATCAAAATACATAATCGATTATATGGATTTACATGTATGGAAAGCACTTTTAGAGTGCATTTAACGGTGACTTCGCCCGAACAATATCCCAAAGCTATCAATTTGTAAATTGACAAGACTTACGTTTTTTTCGTAGTCATGAAATAAGATTCGATTTTCTTAAACATTCATCTTTTTTTTTCTTTTGCCTTCGGCGTGATGATAGTATAGATAAGTGTGATATGCAGTTTATGTTTTTTTTTCATGACGCGTACCTGTGAGAGGCGTGAGAACCTTTCTTTACTGCATCATAGCAGTCATAAAATCTAATGTGTTGAACAAAGTGTTTTGCTAACAAAAAGGGGCCGATAAACAATTAATTAATGATATCGAACATAAGGAAAGAACAAAGACGCCCGCTTTCCATTAGACAAGATATTTGCTTCTCATCAAAAATTAAGTACACTCGAATACTATGTGATATCTCAGGAAAACATTCGGAGATACGAAATTATTTCTCCTCATATAGACAGATAAAATAATGTAGACAATTCTGCGTATTGAACATCAGTATTTTTTTCGAGGCAAGCATCTGTAATGTATATGTTGCCGATATCGAAAACCACTGAGTTTTCAGTGACGGGACAACCCATAATTAGACTATGACAAATAACAGTGCGAATGATTATAATACATCGTTGATTGGGTAGATTGGCCAGCTTGGAACCTCCAAGTTGTCGGTTCGAAGCAGCCACCGTCGTTTATGTATAAAAGGCTAGAGCCTTAGGTAAGATTTGAACCAGTATTGTACCACAGCCAACCCCTGCATGTTTAATTGGAAACCTAGTAGAATAAACAGTTGCGATTTTAACGCTTTTTCTTACGCGCTTACAGAAAATGAGGTGTATTCTCCCCGGTATATGGCCACTGTCACATTATAGGTCTGTGCCATGGTGAAAAACTGTAAAACTCGTTGAGCACATTTTAGGAAAGCGCTTTATATGAACTCACCTTTATTTACATATGACTGAAATCCTTGTACAAGATGTGAACCATGCGATTGTGCCTTAATCATCTCGAGTGGAACTGGTACGACAGAGGTATATATGCTATAATTGTAAGGTCTTAAAAGGCTGTAATTTAGTTTACGCTCGCCATAAAGCATTAAGGGTCGTTGTGTCGTTATACGTCCGTGTCAGGATTGGAAGTAGTAAATCGTATTATCACTAATGTTTATAATGACGAAATGCACGATTAAGAGTGCTCAAAGGATTCTTATACTTAAGCAATTATTTTGTAGTGATTGTATTCACCCTTGGAAAATGTTAGTACTTGATAAGATTAAGAACGTTGGGGGACCGCTTTTATTGAAATGTAACTTTAAAAGAACGCTTTTACCTGTGTACCTGACAGATTTCATCGGTGAGTGTCTGGATATTTGGTCCGAAGTAAATAACTTGGGGGACAAGGATCATGATCAGTTGATTTGGAATAATAAACACATCTTAGTAGATAGGAAGTCTGTGTTCCATGGCAAATTCCAGGAAGTGGGTTTTTCCTCTGTGTCGGATTTTTTTCATGGCCAATCGTTAGTTACATGGCATATATTTGAACAGAAGGGGTTGACTTTAAATCACAAACTGAAATGGATGGGATTGATACATTCTATCCCAGATTTTTTAAAAGCAAAGCAGTTAGGACATTCAACTAACGATATCTATATTAATATTGGAAATGAAAGAATTTTGTTTGAGTCACTTTCAAAGACGGTTCTAAAGAGTAAACTTTTAGAAAATAGAATTGTTAAGTCAAACACTGAGGAAACCCTTGAGAAATGTTTAACTTTCACTGGCCTAAATTGGAAAAAGTTGTATGAGCTTAGTTTTAAAGTTTCCAATGAAAGTAAGTCAAGAGAATTCCAATTCAAGCTTTTACATAATATTCTTTATACAAATCGGCAACTTCATCATTATAATCCAGCAAAGTACCCAACATATCTTTGTGGGATTTGTCAAGAAGAACCAGACACGTTGGAACACCTTTCTTTTTAAATGTAAGGATACTAAGGCCCTGTGGGGCGAAGTTATCAATGTAATGGGTAATTCGCTATGTTTGTCGTCATTTCCGTCTAAGCTATGTATGATTCTTGGTGACCCACAAGAAAGAATGATTATAAATTTTGTTTCTTTAGTTATTCGGAAATATATCTACTGGGTAAAATTAAAGGAACAGAAACCATCCTTTAGGGAATTCAATTTATTACTTTGTAACATATATAATATAGAACTATTTAATGCTAGGGCAAATGATAAAGTAAATTTCCATCAAATGAAGTGGCTACCTTTGCACCAATTTTGTGTAAATACGAACACGTAATTAGTTGAAGTTTAGCTGCTGTTTTTTTTTTCCACAAAATCAAACTCTTTGGATGCAAGTCAAATTTTCTCTAGCCTTTCTTTATATTCTTTTCGTTCTGTTTTTCCTTGTGTGCTGTGTACTTCTTTGTTTTGTATGTAAATAAAAAAAAATTAAAAAAAACACAAAAAACCTCCAAGTTATCGGTTCGATCTAAGCAGCCACCGTCGTTTATGTATGAAAGGCTAGAGCCTTAGGTAAGATTTGAACCAGTATTGTACCACAGCCAACCTCTGCATGTTTAATTGGAAACCTACTAGTAGAATAAAAAGTTGCGATTTTAACGGTTTTTCTTACGCGCTTACAGAAAATGAGGTGTATTCTCCCCAGTATATGGCCGCTGTCACATTATAGGTCCGTACCATGGTGAAAAACTGTAAAACTCGTTGAGCACATTTTAGGAAAGCGCTTTATATGAACTCACCTTTTACATATGACTGAAATCCTTGTACAAGATGTGAACCATGCGATTGTGCCTTAATCATCTCGAGGTATGTATGCTATAATTGTAAGGTCTTAAAAGGCTGTAATTTAGTTTACGCTCGTCATAAAGCATTAAGGGTCGTTGTGTCGTCATACGTCCGTGTCAGGATTGGAAGTAGTAAATCGTATTATCACTTTATGTTTATAATGACGAAATGCACGATCCATTAAATGGTGGTGGTAAAGGTGAAAATTAATTATCACCTTTACGGAGAAAATTAATTATCACAATATGTCATGTGTGCATGGTATCAGTTACTAAGAAATATACATGGACGATTGTATGGCACGCTGCCTTATATATATATATATATATATATATATATATATATATATATATATATATATATATATATATATATATATATATATATATATATATATATATATTCTTCTGACGACACTTAGGAAAATAATAAATGTGTAAAACTCTAACCATTCATTGTCCGCAAACATAATACCACGCAGCCAGGTTTTCGAAATTAAATGAAAAAAAACGTATTGAGGTGGTTTATCATACTTGATAACGCCATTAGGTATTGATAACGCCACTGGCATATGTTATATGACAAACACACCGCGTTCCTAGCCTTAGTATTTGAACAAAACAATGAAATGTTCATGGACGTTCAAAAGTTCGCGAGGCGTTTTACACTAATTTTTCATTGATGGACTGTTTGTCATATCAGTGAACGCGGTGAAGCGAAGCAGTTATCGAGTCTGTGACAACGTCGAACCATCAGAAGCATTTAAATGATTGAACATACTTCAGTGATCCAGCAAACTGTGTATTGAGTAAAGAGTAACTTTTAGAGAATTTTAAGAAATTCGTGCTCATATCTTACGCGCTAAGATGAAATATAATACCCTAATGGCAAAGGTACACCCCGTATTATGTTACAGGTGGTTGTGTATGTATGTATGTATGTATGTATGTATGTATGTATGTATGTATGTATGATTGAATGAATGGCTGCATGGTGTGATGAGTGGAACCATGTGAGCAGGCAAGTGAGTAAGAATGTAGATGTATAAGACTGTTGAATACACACGTCACATTCTTCCCGTACGTACAAACGTACCTTTCATACAGTTTGAAAACACTTCCTTTGCTATTACAACCTGTAACACCAAAGTAAACTGTTTTCTGTGTGTACCACAATCGTTTAGAGCATCTATATTATACTATTTCCTAAAGGTAAAATATCTAATTTTTTTAAAGATCAATACTACTAGTGTTTTGCAATTGCATTTCCCTAGTACTGATGTTTAAGTCTGACGGCTTGTTTTTGTAGTTTGTAAAGATTATCAATATCACTTTTTCTGGCATGGGACCAGATGTTACAACATGTATCAAAAAGTGAGGCTGAATATGGCTGAGACAAAATAATCTTCTAGTATGTACATCGAGAAACCTTGAAATATAGCGTAGTGCAGCAATATTAGTTGAAATTCTTTTACAAATTTAGTCACATTGGTTGGCTCAGGATAGAGCTGAATCTATATAGAGACCTAGGGATTTTTCTACATTGGAAAGTGAGATGGGAATATTATTAAAAAGAGGGGAGAAGCTGTCATGCGTAGCAGAATGCTTTCTGGGTGGAATTAACATGGCTTTAGTCTTATGGTGTTAGGAATCATATGATTTTGGTTGCACCAGTGATTAAGTTTGTCAAGATCATTATTGATTGTCTGATTAATTTGAGAAACTGAAGATGAGTAAAGCAAGGAAGAGTCATCAGCATAAGTGTTGATATGATTGTTATCAATATTTAAATGAAGGTCATTAATATAAATCAAAAATAAAAGAGGTCCTAAGATAGAACCTTGTGGTACACCGGAGTTAATAGATAGCATTGAAGATTGTCAATTTTTAAAATTAAGAAATTGTTTTCTATCACTGAGCTATGATATGAACCACTCAATAGCCGAAGCATTTAAATGATAGATTTTAAGTTTATCAATGAGCAGTTTATGATTGACCAAATCAAAAGTTTCAGATAAGTCTAGAAAAACTATGCCACTCCATTCATTAGTATTAATAGCCTTATAGCAAAGGTCTACGAAATAGGTTAGAGAAGTCTGACAGGAATACCCAGGACGAAATCCAGATTGAAAGGGAGAGAGTAAATCAAATTTAGTGAGATAATAGTAGAGGCTTTGATGGATATGGGATTAAAGAAGTTTATAGAGACAAGGTAGTATAGAAATGGGTCGAAAGTTGGAACAAGATTCAGTGGAGTTAGCTTTATGGAGGGTAAGTACTTTGGCAATTTTCCAGTGAGATGGAAAATAATTTTTGACTATACAAAGATTAACAATTTTAAATATGAGTAGCAATATATTTGCTATTTGATTTATCGGAAATTAGTTTACTATAATAACTAGACTTCATTGTCTTGGTAAGCTTGTTTACAAAGTTCCGTTGTTTACGATACTCATCCATACGGTTCATAGCTTTGAGTTGATCTCTACGTTTACGAGCATCGTGTAGTGTTGGAGAATACCAAGGAGGTTGATTTGTGTGACGAACTCGTCATGTTCTTACATGCATGTTTGTTGATAATTTTGCAGTAACTTTCAAGTGTGTAAACATTTGAAAAGGGAATACATATATGCCTAGCAACAAGATCATGCCATTAGCAACGGTAAAATTGTGTATACATGAACAATTGGCATTGATAGGCAAGTTGATGAAAATTCAAGAGTTAAAAGAGATGCCTAGCAACAAGACCATGCCCATAGCAACAACCAAATAAGGGTGTAGATGTACAATTGAAAGATGACAACATGGATGGTTAGGCATTCGAATAAACGCTTTAGAAAGTTAACACATACTCTGTAGAGTTGTACTACAACTAAAGATGTATATATATATATATATATATATATATATATATATATATATATATATATATATATATATATATATATATATATATATATATATATATGAATGTCTAGTTCAGGAAGTTATGTTTCCGTTGTTTTCCATATGACGTCTGTATTATTGGTTTATTCTCATCAGATGTACAGCCACCACAGATAGGAAGAACAGTTATATATTGTCTTTTTAAGGTGATGTCAGTTTCCGCACTTTCTTGCGAGACTTCACAATTTTCGCGATTTTATGGTGTGTTTTTTCATAAATACGTAAAAAGGGTTTGGGGTCGGTATGAACAGCTAGATGGGGTCGGTGTAAGGTCACTGGAGTGAGTACATGTAGACCCGATTCATTATTTTTTCAAAACTATTGTCACGGTCCAGTCTCTCGCTTACGCCATTGAATATCCGTATGTCATATTCATTGTTTAGGTGTATATGCTAGCTGTCTGTGCGTGCTTTTTCTTGAAGTTAAATTTCATTGCAAGGGAGCAACATGAATAGACGTGTTATGCGCTGTTACAGGTGATTATGTCATTTCGTCGAAATCCTAAAAGAAAACAGAAAAAAGAGAATCATGTAGTATAGAATAAAGATGAGAAATTCAGTATCTGATGGTTGATACCTTTTATACATTCCAAAGGAACAACATGAATATATACATAATTTAGCTATTCAGCTTGAAGGCAATATTACACTCGATTACGTTATTTCGTTGAAATTCGTCGAGGTCAGTCATACATGCATGAAGATTGATTCAAGAAGGTTGTAATTTGCCACTGGAATATACAAATTGGTCTGATATTGGATACTGGCAATGCTCTCGTGTACGTTACAGTTATTTCCCTTTTTTAGCATGGCACAAGATGACATTTTTGTGATGATACTTTCAAGTAAGAAATAAATATTAAGAGACACGTTCTAACCAACCAACCAACCAACCAACCAACCAACCAACCAACAATCCGCACCCACGCACTCGTATCTCAAGTCAAGCATACAATCGAGTAGCTTTGCTTGTAATTTAAACGAATTAACTCTTGTAATAGAGGCAAATTGGATTGATGAGCGCCCCTGAAAAAAAACCCAACCTTATACATTTATTTGATTACAATTTTTCTACGGGATATATAGAAAAACACTGCAGACAAAGAAAAAATAAAGGATATTATATTTCCATTGTATTGAGTTTTCCCACGATGCCTTGTTCCATAAATATATCTTACTTAATCAAAGAAAGAAAAGGAGCATTGCGAACGCTTTATAAAAAGGATCTTATTTAAATATGTTCCTTTTAGTACCTAACATTTGCCACAATATGGTAAAATTTCACAATTACACTTGGAATGCATGGTTTTTTGATTCAGCACCATCAAAATACCATAGAAAAGTAAGTTGTCTGTCGGCTTTTACCGCAAAATGAGTACAAGACGATTTTTCCAACGATTTTTACAACGTCATAAAATTACGGTATATTATACATGTATTTTTCTTTTACGTCTATGAAAAGAAATGTGTTTTTTTTGTTAATGGATTACATTAAAAATAATTTTTGTTTACACAGTACGCTAACCAAGCAATTACGATTTTATGGGCTTTATTCCAACGTTTTACAATTTACGAAAATTCAAAGAGCCCGATTATGAAATATGTAAATACCCCTTGCCCACCTTTATAAAACTGTTGTTATCAAACCATGGTGTGAAGTCTCAGCTGTTCCAACATGCTGGCCAGCCAAGCGTTATTAATTCAAATCCAGTTGTAACATGATGATTGTATCAATTTCGATTGTATCATTTTGATACTTTTATTAAATCTTTTATATATGTTTGTCATGCGAGTTTAACTGGACACGTATTTTATTTCACTTCATTTCCCAAAAGCTTTTAATATGTATTATTCAGTGGTTTGGAATATTATTTTTAATAAGAGAAAGAGTGTTATAGAAAAACCAAATAAACGTTCAAGCTTAGTCTAGTTCCCGACGGACCGTACTACGTAATCTTGATACTATTCCCGTTACTCAAGGCGTTAATTGTGTTTCCGTCCCACGGTTGGTGGGTGGGTGAAGCACAAACGGCGCATGTCAGTAGTAATCCATCCCAAATTGATCATGACAGACTGTCGTCATCGCTCATTAATATTCATTTGGTACAGCTGTTCTAGTTTTGACTATGATATGCAAATGTCCAACCAGGACTCCACCTCTAGTCTGTTTAAACTAAAATCACACGGGGACGCGATGTTGTCATCATGTTTATATGAACACTGTATAAGGGAGTGCAGAATTCTGTGGGAGAGTAACGGGATTGACTAGACTGTATAGTATGAAGATAAGGTAGTACAGAATGAGGTCCGTCATGAACAAGACTACGTTAAACTAAGTAACAAATTAAAGGAAATTCCTTCTTGGGATGTGTTCATTGTTTGTTAAAATTAAACCTTAAAACAAATATGCAAGGTTTCCAAAGTGTAAAGCTGCATATTCCATATATCTCGGATTCAATCATTCAATCGTTCTCAAAAGACACATCAAATTAATGGTCCATATATATCTTATGTTACTGACACTGCGAAGTGTACAACTAGTCCTACAAACATAGTTTACAAAATCTTCAGACCATACATTCAAATACAACCGAGATCGGGATTGTATGGAAAGTTTAGTATATGCAACATTATTATAATTGAACTACAAGTCATTTTTTCCCTTTGAGTTTACCGCTAATTTAGCGGAACCGCCATTGAAAAATAATTGTCGCATGTGTCAATAAGTTAGAGCCGAGTCAATCACAGTTACGTGTATCATTCTCATACCTGCATTAATAAGTCACCAAAGCTCCACAGGGTTTTTGTGTTTGGTAAACAGATCATGAATGGAGGTTTGATATCAACATTTATCGCGACTAAAGTATTAATTTTTATCACCTTTATTTCACCTGTAAGACATCTTCATATTCGGCAATTGCTGACATACCATTATAACATGTAAACATCTGGTCGTGTGCTATGTCGGCAGAATTCATTTTGGCCAGAAACGAATTGTCAAAAACTGTTGATAAATTCTGGATCATGTATTCGCATCATGTACTAGACATATCCTATTTGTCTAGTACAAGATGCGAATGTTTATCACCTATAATGTTTTCGCCCTAGCTGGCACTATTAACTTAGCGGCTTTTTCAAAGGAAAACAGTAAAGGTTGTTTCAATTATAGTGATGTTGTGTAGAGTACACGTTCCATACAAACCCGATCTTGGTTGTATTTCAATAAACCGGCACATAATGTAGACTTTCCTCATTTAGACCAGGTGAAGGAGTTTTATAAATATAGTGTTAAAATCTACTTTAGGTTGAGGCAATGCTCTCATCACATTGAAGGGATTAGGGTAGAAAATTCGCATAAAATATAAATAGAAGTTTCATTCTATTGAATACATGTATCAAATATTGTATTACATCCTTTGAATATGATAATCAGAAATGCATGCAATTGAGTTGGTACTTTTACCATTACCCGAGGATATTCCAAGATTTCCTCTCCGACAAAAAATTGTGAATATGTAATTAATTCCATTGTGACCAAAATGTCATTTCCATTCCATGCCTTATGATCCCAGTTGAAAAGCCATGAATTAAAGAAAGCAGAACTTCCGTTTGTCTCGTTTCAGTACACCTTAACTCTAATATTGCAGGTCTAACAATATTGAATAAAGACGGAATGTTGAAAAAAGAAATTTAGGATGCCAGTTATCTGATAAACGAACAAACAGGTGAAACATTTCAAAGACTAGAAATGCTCTGTAATTTATGCGTGTTGTTTTACTTTTATCAAATCTTTGATCAGGCCCACTGCTTTAGGCCCGAAATGCATTATTCATCAAGGTGCATAAAGTGAACACTTTATCCGTAGTTAGTTTAATCTTATGTGAAGCATCTTGTACCATTTCCTTTTATCATCAAAGCCAACACTCTATCGCCTCCAGCCATTACATTGTTTGTCAAACACATTCAATTACAACCCAAGCGAGAGTACGAAATATACGTATCCACATGCATGTCAGTCTTCCCAGAAGAGGGGCTTAAAGGCTAATAATTCAATCCCTGACACTAGTCTTAGTGTTCGCTTAACAGTGAAGCCACAGTAATTGTAGATAGCATTCTTTTATGCTGAGGACCAATCAAATATAACGTGTTAACAGTCGAATGTTTTGCATGTCTACATTTTAATCTTTAAGATATTGGAACTCGACTCCTTATTGGAACTAGGCCACAAAAAACAATGCATTTAAAGTAATCTGAAATGTAAAGTAATCTGAAATCAAAGTCACTGCGGTAGATGTCGACAATACGATAATTGATCTTCAACATGGCAATCGTGAACCATCAAAACACACACAATGTATTGTCCAGGGCTATGTGATAAGTATCAATACACTTAGTTGATCGATTTGGATCATAGCTATGATATAAGTATTTAAATACACATTTTTGGGGTAATTCCAAATTCCAAAAGCCTGTTTATGTTATTTCACACTATACAACTGTTTCATAAACTCACACTTGAAGTATGGCAATGTTAAAAAACGTTCTTGACGTGTTGCTCTAATAAAAGTCCCTGTACTGTAAGACTTGGTTCATTTAAAGACAATATTAGAGTCTCTTCTAGTAAAGACAATGTCCTCACAAAAATGAGTCATATACATCTTCTGTATCTAATCATGGGTGGCTTATTCTCTCCTAGCTATGTATTCTTTTGAGAACACATTATTGCTTCCATTGAGAGAGATTACAACGTGGTGATTGGGCAAACACTTAATTGTAGTCGATTTATTGAAATTAAAATACTGAGAAGTGATAAGCTCCCATATATATGGCTTCTATGATTTCCGTTACGTTAACACGCTTTCAACCTATTATTGGCACGAATTCGTAATTGAGTTAATGTAACCATGATCCTACGTGACTTTTCCATGCCAATGTCTTTATTTCTCTTTATTTTAAACAGTGGCTTAGAATTATCCAAAATAACTTAAAAGTTGCAATTCGAACATTGTATACATCTTTTTAAGGTACAGTAAGTTACTTGTCATATCGTACAATATGAACAGTATGTGGATACACTTTTATGTAGCTGCATACATTATAAATCAAATCAAATAAAACTGATGTTGGGGTCCGTACTCAAAACTAGCGCCCTCGACGTCAATCACGAATTTAGCTATTTTTGTACTGCTTATGTATAATATCGACCACGAATTAACATGTATAGTGTCTAATTATTGTTTTTTGAACACTTTTCAATGACTGTTTTGTATTTGTCTGATCGAAAATGGCACTCCAGTTACAACTAATATAATGGTTCTAAATGGAGCTTTCGCTCAAGATTCAAACTTCTCACTATGCTACCAATAGACACTACCGACCAAAATTATACAGATACAATGTCCTTTCTAAGCGACTGACCAATTTTAAGTGAGTTGAAAATTGTTCAACAATTTATATGAAAAATCTGACAGCGTTAGGAAGGATCTATGACAATGCTGATTGAATACAAATATCGTATGATATTTATGTACTTAAAAATTTAAGAATGTATTGATTTCACCAGGAAATTAAAAAAAAACATACATAACAAATGAATTAACAAAATAAATAAATTAAATCAAAGAACATTCAGTCAATGTTTATTGGATATTATCCAACTAACCTTTCACTGTGTGGGTTACAGAAAGCCATGCACTTGAAAAGTAGTGGTTTAAATAACATCGTTCACAATATGGTTGTTATCTTTGTGAGTGTGAAACGTGACAGTGTATATACCATTAGCTGACCTGTGCAAGCATAGTAATCATTAACGATTTTTTGATAAAATCAATTCGTTCCCAAGGTAAAAGGGGTCACTGATACCTCATGCATCGCGTCATTGTTCTGTGACGTTTTTAAAAGAGTATGTACACGTTGAAATTGAAGAGCAATGCATGTGCTTTATACATGTTAGTGACCGCATACAGAATCACAGTATCTTTCATATGTTCAAAATATATCCTTGTGTCAACCAACTTTTGTGTATAGAGGTCGAAGAATTACACAAACAGTACTTACTAATACTCCATGGAAAGGAAAAGAAAGGCATATATTAGATATCGGGGGACAATCGGATAACTAGACAATGATATTTAGCAATCGCGGCAAAAGGACATTTAACGGACTAAATATATATAAGCAAATAATATTCGTCAATATGAACACGATGCGAAGTTTGAAAGTGGACACACCTCAGATTAAATACAATCTCTTCACCTGTTCAATAATAATCCATGATTTTTCTAAGAAAGTATAATTTAAAAAAACACAATTAGAATTATCATTATCTGTAAACCCCAAGACCCAAATACAGTTGGTCGTGAATCTAGACAGAGACAGTTTCTTACTTGTCTGTGTGTGTTCTAGACAAATTCACTTTCTTGCGTTTTACTAATAACAAATCTCGAAAAGGCATTGATAAAATAGTCATGTGTATGAGGATTCAGTATTTTTTTCTTTGATTTATGAAATGATTTTATCTAATTGATCAATGGGAAACAATATAGACCAAATCTGTGTTTGTATCCCAATGCAGTACAAAAAGCTAAAAATCATGTGTAAAAAGTTTGTAATAGTACGTGCAATAACAAATATGTCACGTATGTATTAATCTTCTGCAATTATATAGCATTACAAACAAGGACGTGGCATTTTTCAAGTAAAAGTCATGTTAAAATTGTTGTATAATATTAAAGATCCAAAATACATACCAAATCCTCATCCATTTGGCCACTTTAAAGGTGATTCAAAATGCTCACATTCACTATCGCTAATTTGCTAGACGACATGTTTGTGAAATGCATTCTGGTTTTAAAACTTTTCAAAAGCGTCTGCAAACACCTTAAAATGACCCTTTTTCAGTCACTTCCCTTCGGATTTACTTCGAGAGTTTTCGGGTATTTCCGGTCCCACCTAGACCACGGGATTTTCATGGCGAGCGTAGTCACTAGGTGAACAAAACTCAACAGCATTGTGAAAAAATAAATTGCTAGTGGTTGTAACAGACATCAGTAAACAAAAACTACACTCTACATGTCTTATTAACCAACATTTAACGATATTTACTCACACTTTCTGACTAATTGGCAGTGTCTGTTGGTATAAATGCTAAAATATGATCTCCCCATATTATGGCAAAATAAATCAAAAACGGCTAGACTAGATATATATAAACACTTGTAATGTCGCGTGTTTCACACTCATTGACTTTTATTTATCTGATTTTTTATTATTTGCCGACAAGAAGCATTACGATACCGTGGTGACGTTTGACGGCATCCCCGGGCCAAGGACGGCATATTTTAGCCCAATCGTACTCGCGTCGCCTTTTGAACAGTGCATTTAACAACAAAGTAAACATATTTCATCTCGAATAAATATACTAGCTATTAGAATACCAATGGGAAACTTCAAGAAGGCGTATCGGGACATGTGCCACAATATATTTGTTGGTCCCATAATACACTAATTGATTCGATTTGCTCCGAGCATATGGAAGTACGCTCCGAGTCATTGCATCATGTACATGTAAATGGAACTGTGACCGACCTAATTTTGTTGTCCATATATAAAATGAGACTGACCTGCAAATTTTTCACAGTTTTCGTTGTGGTCTTGTATTGCCACATGTTTGGCTTGTGAACACAAGTTTACATCTATTATTGTCTAGGGCGTAATACTCTAGTCCGAGTCTGAAACCCATATAAAACCTAAGAAACTCGCATTCGGATCGGACAGAACAGAAGTAGGTCTCATCGATTTGTTGGGGACTCGAATTATTGCTTGTTTTTATCACGGTATACAGGTGATTATTATATATCGGTAGAGGGGAAGTGTTGTCAAGTTTTGTGCAGTCACCGCGGCCGCGGCAGTAAGCTCATACTCGGCCGCCGATCAAAGCTGAAGCAGTGTATGTACAATGTACATATGGAATCGGGAGAGCACAGCGCACATTCGTGTCGGGTTAAATTTATCCACGTGTTGATGTAATCCATATTTATCAATCAGATATATTGTAAAATTCTTCAAGTCGTACAGAAATAACGTCTCTAAAACAAACCCTGAGAAACGTGGACGTGGACGTGGCTAGCCAAGTATCTAGTTGCAGGCTTTCTTTCATAACCATGTGCTGGGGTCACGACCTTGATTGCCGACGTCAATATTGTCCAATCGTATTTGATATCATGAACACATCGCGATATTTGATTTGTTGGTTTCCTAAACTGTACACTTCGAATACCATGATTCGTTACAGAATTCTTCTAATGAATATTAAATAGGCTTGTTGCATTAAATTAAGTGATATCGCAACAAGGGAAACCATACAAGTTTTCTTCCAGACGAGTTGCTAAAGTCATGTAAATGACAACACTAAACTCACGAAATTTCCTCAATTCTTTACAATTTTATTGCTGATGATATGGCAATCTAATAGCTAGTATATTTATTCAAGATAAATATGTTTACTTTGTTGCTAAATGCGCCGTTCAAAAGGCGACATCAGTGAGTATAGTCGAGTATAGTGGGCTATAATATGCTGTCGACGCCATGCCTGTCGAAGATATTGTAATGCTTCTCCTCGGCAAATAATAAAAAAAATCAGATAAATAAATTGAAACACGCGAGCGACATTACAAGTGTTTATGTATATCTACACTGTAGTCTAGCCGTTTTGATTTATTTTGCCATAATTACGGTATATTATACATGTATTTTTCTTTTACGTCTATGAAAAGAAATGTGTTTTTTTGTTAATGGATTACATTAAAAATAATTTTTGTTTACACAGTACGCTAACCAAGCAATTACGATTTTATGGGCTTTATTCCAACGTTTTACAATTTACGAAAATTCAAAGAGCCCGATTATGAAATATGTAAATACCCCTTGCCCACCTTTATAAAACTGTTGTTATCAAACCATGGTGTGAAGTCTCAGCTGTTCCAACATGCTGGCCAGCCAAGCGTTATTAATTCAAATCCAGTTGTTACATGATGATTGTATCAATTTCGATTGTATCATTTTGATACTTTTATTAAATCTTTTATATATGTTTGTCATGCGAGTTTAACTGGACACGTATTTTATTTCACTTCATTTCCCAAAAGCTTTTAATATTTATTATTCAGTGGTTTGGAATATTATTTTTAATAAGAGAAAGAGTGTTATAGACAAACCAAATAAACGTTCACGCTTATTCTAGTTCCCGACGGACCGTACTACGTTATCTTCACACTATTCCGTCCAGTCAATCCCGTTTACTCAAGGCGTTATATTCCGGATTCAAGCATTCAATCGTTCTCAAAAGACACATCCAATGGTCCATATATATCTTATGTTACTGACACTGCGAAGTGTACAACTAGTCCTACAAACATAGTTTACAAAATCTTCAGAACATACATTCAAATACTACCGAGATCGGGATTGTATGGAAAGTGTAGTCTATGCAACATCGTTATAATTGAACTACAAGTCATTTTTTCCCTTTGAGTTTACCGCTTATTTAGAGGAACCGCCATTGAGAAATAATTGTCGCATGTGTCAATAAGTTAGAGCCAAGTCAATCACAGTTAAGTGTATCATTCTCATACCCACATTAATAAGTCACCAAAGCTCCACAGTTGTTTTTGTGTTTGGTAAAAAGATCATGAGTGGCGGTTTGATATCAACATTTATTTCGACTAAAGTATTAAGTTTTATCACCTTTATTTCGCCTGTAAGACATCTTCATATCCGGGAATTGCTGACATACCATAACATGTAGACATCTGGTCGTGTGCTATGTCGGCAGAATTCATTTTGGCCAGAAATGAATTTTCACAAACTGTTGATAAATTCTGGATCATGTATTCGCATCATGTACTAGACATATCCTATTTGTCTAGTACAAGATGCGAATGTTTATCACCTATAGTAACACAATGTTTTCGCCCTAGCTGGCACTATTAACTGAGCGGCTTTTTCAAAGGAAAACAGTAAAGGTTGTTTCAATTATAGTGATGTTGTGTAGAGTACACGTTCCATACAAACCCGATCTTGGTTGTATTTCAATAAACCGGCACATAATGTAGACTTTCCTCATTTAGACCAGGTGAAGGAGTTTTATAAATATAGTGTTAAAATCTACTTTAGGTTGAGGCAATGCTCTCATCACATTGAAGGGATTAGGGTAGAAAATTCGCATAAAGTATAAATAGAAGTTTCATTCTATTGAATACATGTATCAAATATTTTATTACTTCCTTTGAATATGATAATCAAAAATGCATGCAATTGAGTTGGTACTTTTACCATTACCCGAGGATATTCCAAGATTTCCTCTCCGACAAAAAATTGTGAATATGTAATTAATTCCATTGTGACCAAAATGTCATTTCCATTCCATGCCTTATGATCCCAGTTGAAAAGCCATGAATTAAAGAAAGCAGAACTTCCGTTTGTCTCGTTTCAGTACACCTTAATTCTAATATTACAGGTCTAACAATGAACTTTGGCAATTTTCCAGTGAGATGGAAAATAATTTTTGACTATACAAAGATTAACAATTTTAAATATGAGTAGCAATATATTTGCTATTTGATTTATCGGAAATTAGTTTACTATAATAACTAGACTTCATTGTCTTGGTAAGCTTGTTTACAAAGTTCCGTTGTTTACGATACTCATCCATACGGTTCATAGCTTTGAGTTGATCTCTACGTTTACGAGCATCGTGTGTTGGAGAATACCAAGGAGGTTGATTTGTGTGACGAACTCGTCATGTTCTTACATGCATGTTTGTTGATAATTTTGCAGTAACTTTCAAGTGTGTAAACATTTGAAAAGGGAATACATATATGCCTAGCAACAAGATCATGCCATTAGCAACGGTAAAATTGTGTATACATGAACAATTGGCATTGATAGGCAAGTTGATGAAAATTCAAGAGTTAAAAGAGATGCCTAGCAACAAGACCATGCCCATAGCAACAACCAAATAAGGGTGTAGATGTACAATTGAAAGATGACAACATGGATGGTTAGGCATTCGAATAAACGCTTTAGAAAGTTAACACATACTCTGTAGAGTTGTACTACAACTAAAGATGTATATATATATATATATATATATATATATATATATATATATATATATATATATATATATATATATATATATATATATATGAATGTCTAGTTCAGGAAGTTATGTTTCCGTTGTTTTCCATATGACGTCTGTATTATTGGTTTATTCTCATCAGATGTACAGCCACCACAGATAGCAAGAACAGTTATATATTGTCTTTTTAAGGTGATGTCAGTTTCCGCACTTTCTTGCGAGACTTCACAATTTTCGCGATTTTATGGTGTGTTTTTTCATAAATACGTAAAAAGGGTTTGGGGTCGGTATGAACAGCTAGATGGGGTCGGTGTAAGGTCACTGGAGTGAGTACATGTAGACCCGATTCATTATTTTTTCAAAACTATTGTCACGGTCCAGTCTCTCGCTTGTTACGCCATTGAATATCCGTGTACGTTACAGTTATTTCCCTTTTTTAGCATGGCACAAGATGACATTTTTGTGATGATACTTTCAAGTAAGAAATAAATATTAAGAGACACGTTCTAACCAACCAACCAACCAACCAACCAACCAACAATCCGCACCCACGCACTCGTATCTCAAGTCAAGCATACAATCGAGTAGCTTTGCTTGTAATTTAAACGAATTAACTCTTGTAATAGAGGCAAATTGGATTGATGAGCGCCCCTGAAAAAAAACCCAACCTTATACATTTATTTGATTACAATTTTTCTACGGGATATATAGAAAAACACTGCAGACAAAGAAAAAATAAAGGATATTATATTTCCATTGTATTGAGTTTTCCCACGATGCCTTGTTCCATAAATATATCTTACTTAATCAAAGAAAGAAAAGGAGCATTGCGAACGCTTTATAAAAAGGATCTTATTTAAATATGTTCCTTTTAGTACCTAACATTTGCCATAATATGGTAAAATTTCACAATTACACTTGGAATGCATGGTTTTTTGATTCAGCACCATCAAAATACCATAGAAAAGTAAGTTGTCTGTCGGCTTTTACCGCAAAATGAGTACAAGACGATTTTTCCAACGATTTTTACAACGTCATAAAATTACGGTATATTATACATGTATTTTTCTTTTACGTCTATGAAAAGAAATGTGTTTTTTTGTTAATGGATTACATTAAAAATAATTTTTGTTTACACAGTACGCTAACCAAGCAATTACGATTTTATGGGCTTTATTCCAACGTTTTACAATTTACGAAAATTCAAAGAGCCCGATTATGAAATATGTAAATACCCCTTGCCCACCTTTATAAAACTGTTGTTATCAAACCATGGTGTGAAGTCTCAGCTGTTCCAACATGCTGGCCAGCCAAGCGTTATTAATTCAAATCCAGTTGTTACATGATGATTGTATCAATTTCGATTGTATCATTTTGATACTTTTATTAAATCTTTTATATATGTTTGTCATGCGAGTTTAACTGGACACGTATTTTATTTCACTTCATTTCCCAAAAGCTTTTAATATTTATTATTCAGTGGTTTGGAATATTATTTTTAATAAGAGAAAGAGTGTTATAGACAAACCAAATAAACGTTCACGCTTATTCTAGTTCCCGACGGACCGTACTACGTTATCTTCACACTATTCCGTCCAGTCAATCCCGTTTACTCAAGGCGTTATATTCCGGATTCAAGCATTCAATCGTTCTCAAAAGACACATCCAATGGTCCATATATATCTTATGTTACTGACACTGCGAAGTGTACAACTAGTCCTACAAACATAGTTTACAAAATCTTCAGAACATACATTCAAATACTACCGAGATCGGGATTGTATGGAAAGTGTAGTCTATGCAACATCGTTATAATTGAACTACAAGTCATTTTTTCCCTTTGAGTTTACCGCTTATTTAGAGGAACCGCCATTGAGAAATAATTGTCGCATGTGTCAATAAGTTAGAGCCAAGTCAATCACAGTTAAGTGTATCATTCTCATACCCACATTAATAAGTCACCAAAGCTCCACAGTTGTTTTTGTGTTTGGTAAAAAGATCATGAGTGGCGGTTTGATATCAACATTTATTTCGACTAAAGTATTAAGTTTTATCACCTTTATTTCGCCTGTAAGACATCTTCATATCCGGGAATTGCTGACATACCATAACATGTAGACATCTGGTCGTGTGCTATGTCGGCAGAATTCATTTTGGCCAGAAATGAATTTTCACAAACTGTTGATAAATTCTGGATCATGTATTCGCATCATGTACTAGACATATCCTATTTGTCTAGTACAAGATGCGAATGTTTATCACCTATAGTAACACAATGTTTTCGCCCTAGCTGGCACTATTAACTGAGCGGCTTTTTCAAAGGAAAACAGTAAAGGTTGTTTCAATTATAGTGATGTTGTGTAGAGTACACGTTCCATACAAACCCGATCTTGGTTGTATTTCAATAAACCGGCACATAATGTAGACTTTCCTCATTTAGACCAGGTGAAGGAGTTTTATAAATATAGTGTTAAAATCTACTTTAGGTTGAGGCAATGCTCTCATCACATTGAAGGGATTAGGGTAGAAAATTCGCATAAAGTATAAATAGAAGTTTCATTCTATTGAATACATGTATCAAATATTTTATTACTTCCTTTGAATATGATAATCAAAAATGCATGCAATTGAGTTGGTACTTTTACCATTACCCGAGGATATTCCAAGATTTCCTCTCCGACAAAAAATTGTGAATATGTAATTAATTCCATTGTGACCAAAATGTCATTTCCATTCCATGCCTTATGATCCCAGTTGAAAAGCCATGAATTAAAGAAAGCAGAACTTCCGTTTGTCTCGTTTCAGTACACCTTAATTCTAATATTACAGGTCTAACAATATTGAATAAAGACGGAATGTTGAAAAAAGAAATTTAGGATGCCAGTTATCTGATAAACGAACAAACAGGTGAAACATTTCAAAGACTAGAAATGCTCTGTAATTTATGCGTGTTGTTTTACTTTTATCAAATCTTTGATCAGGCCCACTGCTTTAGGCCCGAAATGCATTATTCACAAAGGTGCATAAAGTGAACACTTTATCCGTAGTTAGTTTAATCTTATGTGAAGCATCTTGTACCATTTCCTTTTATCATCAAAGCCAACACTCTATCGCCTCCAGCCATTACATTGTTTGTCAGACACATTCAATTACAACCCAAGCGAGAGTACGAAATATACGTATCCACATGCATGTCAGTCTTGCCAGAAGAGGGGCTTAAAGGCTAATAATTCAATCCCTGACACTAGTCTTAGTGTTCGCTTAACAGTGAAGCCACAGTAATTGTAGATAGCATTCTTTTATGCTGAGGACCAATCAAATATAACGTGTTAACAGTCGAATGTTTTGCATGTCTACATTTTAATATTGGAACTCGACTCCTTATTGGAACTAGGCCACAAAAAACAATGCATTTAAAGTAATCTGAAATGTAAAGTAATCTGAAATCAAAGTCACTGCGGTAGATGTCGACAATACGATAATTGATCTTCAACATGGCAATCGTGAACCATCAAAACACACACAATGTATTGTCCAGGGCTATGTGATAAGTATCAATACACTTAGTTGATCGATTTGGATCATAGCTATGATATAAGTATTTAAATACACATTTTTGGGGTAATTCCAAATTCCAAAAGCCTGTTTATGTTATTTCACACTATACAACTGTTTCATAAACTCACACTTGAAGTATGGCAATGTTAAAAAACGTTCTTGACGTGTTGCTCTAATAAAAGTCCCTGTACTGTAAGACTTGGTTCATTTAAAGACAATATTAGAATCTCTTCTAGTAAAAACAATGTCCACACAAAAATGAGTCATATACATTTTCTGTATCTAATCATGGGTGGCTTATTCTCTCCTAGCTATGTATTCTTTTGAGAACACATTATTGCTTCCATTGAGAGAGATTACAACGTGGTGACTGGGCAAACACTTAATTGTAGTCGATTTATTGAAATTAAAATACTGAGAAATGATAAGCTCCCATATATAGGGCTTCTATGATTTCCGTTACGTTAACACGCTTTCAACCTATTATTGGCATGAATTCGTAATTGAGTTAATGTAACCTTGATCCTACATGACTTTTCCATGCCAATGTCTTTATTTCTCTTTATTTTAAACAGTGGCTTAGAATTATCCAAAATAACTTAAAAGTTGCAATTCGAACATTGTATACATTTTTTAAGGTACAGTAACTTACTTGTCATATCGTACAATATGAACAGTATGTGGATACACTTTTATGTAGCTGCATACACTATAAATCAAATCAAATAAAACTGATGTTGGGGTCCGCACTCAAAACTAGCGCCCTCAATGTCAATCACGAGTTTAGCTATTTCTGTACTGCTTATGTATAATATCGACCACGAATTAACATGTATAGTGTCTAATTATTGTTTTTTGAACACTTTTCAATGACTGTTTTGTATTTGTCTGATCGAAAATGGCACTCCAGTTACAACTAATATAATGGTTCTAAATGGAGCTTTCGCTCAAGATTCAAACTTCTCACTATGCTACCAATAGACAATACCGACCAATTTTTTACAGATACAATGTCCGTTCTAAGCGACTTACCAATTTTAAGTGAGTTGAAAATTGTTCAACAATTTATATGAAAAATCTGACAGCGTTAGGAAGGATCTATGACAATGCTGATTGAATACAAATATCGTATGATATTTATGTACTTAAAAATTTAAGAATGTATTGATTTCACCAGGAAATTAAAAAAACCATACATAACAAATGAATTAACAAAATAAATAAATTAAATCAAAGAACATTCAGTCAATGTTTATTGGGTATTATCCAACTAACCTTTCACTCTGTGTGGTTTACAGAAAGCCAGTCGGCATGCAATAGCACTGAGTAATATTAAGTTATGCACTTGAAAAGTAGTGGTTTAAATAACATCGTTCGCAATAAGGTTGTTATCTTTGTGAGTGTGAAACGTGACAGTGTATATACCATTAGCTGACCTGTGCAAGCATAGTAATCATTAACGATTTTTTGATAAAATCAATTCGTTCCCAAGGTAAAAGGGGTCACTGATACCTCATGCATCGCGTCATTGTTCTGTGACGTTTTTAAAAGAGTATGTACACGTTGAAATTGAAGAGCAATGCATGTGCTTTATACATGTTAGTGACCGCATACAGAATCACAGTATCTTTCATATGTTCAAAATATATCCTTGTGTCAACCAACTTTGGTGTATAGAGGTCGAAGAATTACACAAACAGTACTTACTAATACTCCCTGGAAAGGAAAAGAGAGGCATATATTAGATATCTGGGGACAATCGGATAACTAGACAATGATATTTAGCAATCGCGGCAAAAGGACATTAAACGGACCAAATATATATAAGCAAATAATATTCGTCAATATGAACACGATGCGAAGTTTGAAAGTGGACACACCTCAGATTAAATACAATCTCTTCACCTGTTCAATAAAAATCCATGATTTTTCTAAGAAAGTATAATTTAAAAAAACACAATTAGAATTATCATTATCTGTAAACCCCAAGACCCAAATACAGTTGGTCGTGAATCTAGACAGAGACAGTTTCTTACTTGTCTGTGTGTGTTCTAGACAAATTCACTTTCTTGCATTTCACTAATAACAAATCTCGAAAAGGCATTGATACAATAGTCATGTGTATGAGGATTCAGTATTTTTTTCTTTGATTTATGAAATGATTTTATCTAATTGATCAATGGGAAACAATATAGACCAAATCTGTGTTTGTATCCCAATGCAGTACAAAAAGCTAAAAATCATGTGTAAAAAGTTTGTAATAGTACGTGCAATAACAAATATGTCACGTATGTATTAATCTTCTGAAATTATATAGCATTACAAACAAGGACGTGGCATTTTTCAAGTAAAAGTCATGTTAAAATTGTTGTATAATATTAAAGATCCAAAATACATACCAAATCCTCATCCATTTGGCCACTTTAAGATATAGACAAAGTTACGACAAGGCCATAGACTGACAAAATTGCCAAATTGAGAACTTTGTCTTGGTGCAATCATGCAATTAAAATTCAGAAAGGTGCTAATTTACATGAATGTGCATGCAATTTACAGAATATCGATTTTAGCATACGCAATTAAATATCATATATAAGGCCAGAAAAAATTTAAAAAATGCTGGTCAACGGGTAACCTAACCCATCACATTGGGTAGGTAGGTCGATTTAATTTGTTCACAATGATTGACAAGGATAAAACAAACCATATATAATGATAGCAAAATATTTCAGGTCGAGTTTAGATAGAACTTATTCATTCATCTTGATACTATCGCATGCAATTTGTCTACATAGCTACAGTTAGGTAATGTACACAATTTACGGTTAAACAAATGGTGTAGTTCCCCTCACCCTCTCTCCTTCAAAAATGTTAAGCCCCGCCAAATGAAACTCAAGCATTATTTAGCCACCCCTTCTGTCACCTATACTACAGTGGAGATATAGAATCATATGGTACAATGATGCATAAAAATATCAGTAATAGCCAACTGCAATAATACTCCGAACGAGATTACTTTACACAGGATGTGGATTTCACATGCATAAGGAGATGTCTCTAATTAGCTCTAACCTATGCAGGGAGGTACTTTACCAGACACCTTCCATCTTGTTGTGGGAGAAAGACAATTATCACCTTGATTGCTACTGATTGGAAGGAGACAACTCCAAAGGTGAAGAAAATGAAAATAAGACAGTGTAGGAGGCCATTTAGTGGCATAAAATATCAAACCATAGACATAATTTAAAGTAACTTACAATGCTTGAATATAGTAATAAAATACCAGACCTGAAACAATTATGCTATGCATTACGTATTATCTGGAAGTGTATTTTGTTGTGGTAAAGCTGAAAGATATTTTGCGGAGGTGCACTTGGTAAATGGCTTCTCCTGAAGTTTAATTTGGTTCCACAAAATCCCAAATAAAGAGCAAAACATTTAAAGACTTTCAGACTTTTGACAGCCCAATGACTGTTCAGCCCACTCCAATGGTCGTAAACTTTTGTTCAATTCTTGTTAGTGCACATTGGATATGCAACAGCTTAATTCAATCTCAATCCATGCCTGTATGCATCATCAGAGCCAAGTGACCCACAGTATAAGATATTATATAATTTGGAATAGACTCAAATGTATATTGATACATGCACTATTCAGAAAATATAAAGAAATGTCCTTAATTTTGAAAAGAAATGAGAAGCCCGTATGAGGATATAGTGCCCATAAAAAACATATGGGTATCTAGGTTGAACAGCTTTTTCATTTTTTCTGGCCTTATAATCGAAATCCGTTGTATGATCTATATTGTATTGTTTTTTATTGTGCTGAGATGTGTTGTGCTGTGATATGTTGCGTTGCGTTGCGTTGCGTTTTCTTGAATCTGTATTAACCCATAGAAATTTCTGAAGGGTTAGTTTAAAAAAAAAATATTGAAACTTTCTTCTATTGGAGTGTTATTAATTTTGTCCGGAACTTTGTTCCATAATTCTAAATCAATAAATTTGACAGACAACTGGCCAATACTATGATTGTATCTAGTTCAGGTAGTCATGTTTTCCGTTGTTTTCCATATGGTCTCTGTGTTATTGGTTTCTTCTCATCAGACGTACAGCCATTAGTGATTGGAAGAACAGTTTTATATTTTCTTTTTATGTTTCCGCATCCACTCTTTCTTGCGAGACTTCACAAGTAGGTGGGGTCGGGTAACCGGAAGCAAACAATTTTATTAGGTCTTATATACGATAAATAGGTCTTGAAAGGAGTTGGTTGTTTATCATTTATTGCATCATGAACAAAAATACCAATTCGAGAGTCAAACTTTGTGTATAGATATCGAAAATACGACGTTTTTTGAACAATGGACAGTGTGTGTATCAAACTTACTACCCGAAATGTTTTTATTGTGATACTTATTCTTATGCACACGTAGACCAGGATCTATGGATTATTATCCATTTTTTTCGTGATATTAAACGACAGACACAAGTTTAGATCAAGTGGATCGTTGTTGACAAGATATTTATTTCTATCAACATTTCAGATGTCACAGGTCGTCAGCATATACTCCCTGACGGTTATTGCAATGGAGAGATACCATGTTGTCACCTATCCTCTGAATCGAAGACTAACCTTCAGGACGAAGATGATTATAATTCTGATAATTTGGGCCATAGCCTTTGGACTTTCCTGTTACAGTCTCTTTTTTTCCTACATGATGTCTTTTCCGATGGTAGATGGTAGCACTGTATATCTTTGTTTTATACATTGGCCGACAAGGCGTACTAAAGAGATCTACCTATGGATGCTGTTTGTGACCACGTATGCCGTTCCATTCCTTTTGCTTGCTATTTGCTACTTCATAGCGGCAGCTACTCTGTTTAATCGTCAACTACCGGGACAGGTAGAGTCTTCAAAACAGAAGGCTCGAGCACAAGCAAATAAAAAGGTAAGGCTGTATTTCTTAGTAAACATTATCAAAAAGAGGTTATAAAATCCATTAAAACAAACTCATGTAATAAAACTTTTAGATACTCTTAACGCTTGTAAATTTCCTATTAATCGATTTTTCAGTGATTGAGACAGATAATTTGAATTATTATACAGCACATATGTCACTAATCTCGAGTTCTAAGTTGTCAAAAGACTTACATATATAAGCAACTCTGTATTGTCTATCTAATCAATATTCTTGTTTATATTATAAATTTGCTACTCACAGAATTCTCCTGTATATGGCCTAAATAACAGAATATTGAGTGGTTCCGATTAAGCTCAATTTTTAAATTTTATTTCACATATTTGATAGGTATTTGATATATTTGATAGGTATAAAAATATTCATTTATTTCATATATATATATATATATATATATATATATATATATATATATATATATATATATATGCGTGTGTGTGTGTGTGTGTGTGTTTTAATGTGCAGATGTCTAGTTTAGGTACCTATCTTCTATGTTGTTTTCCACATCATCTTTGTGTTGTTGGTTTCTTCTCATCAGATGTACAGCCAGATAGGAAAAGCATATTTATATCGTCTTTTTAAGTTGATGTCACTTTCCACATTCACTATTTCTTGCGAGACTTCACGATTTTGGCTATTTTTTTTTCAACTATGTAAAAAAAAATTAGGCTAGGTGTGAAAAACTAGGTGGGGTCGGGTAACCAAAACCGAACAACTTTTTTAGGCCTATGTACATTTCAATTCAGAGACGACAGGGAATCCTTTAAACCAAGACATTTCGAGCGCCAAAATGTACTTGATGTATAGCGTGCAGACTATAGGCATTGGTACCCATGACGTTGTGTCACAGGGCGAAAAAAAACGCCTTAAAAAATTTAATGCCTTTATAATTCTTCTTTTTTGTGCTAGGCAATAATAACCCTGATTGCTGCTGTAGTCCTCTTTGCTATATGCTGGTTACCACTCAACGTTTATAACTTGTTCGTGGTGACCTATAATGGTCAATACCTATCAAATCATCCGGAAATTACAAGGATTACCCGTGCTTGTGTCTACATCTGGATGGTTGTCTCAGACAGCGTTATCAATCCTATTATATATGTCTTTATCAGTGATAGATTCAGAGTAAGTAGAAGGAAACATTCTATATACTATTCTACATTCTGTATTCTATATTGAAAATATAGAACCATTTCGAGTATAAAATACATTGTGCTTCATCAGGTTCAACTATTGATATAAGTTATTAATAAGGAAAATATTCAAAACGTAGTTCTGTGTTATTTTGAATCTTTAGATGTTATTCCCCAACATTTTTCTCCGTTCAGACATGGAAAGTACCAGTGAACTATAGGGAACCTTTAGGCGCGTCGATAGACGAGTAGTGATAACCATTACGTCACGAGTATTTTCCGGCTGATAGTCCGTGGCCCAACACTCTAAGATCTGTCACTTTGTTGTGGGGGGTCTTGGTGACTACAAGATCTTTGCAGATATCATTTGTATATAGTATGCAAATACCAAATTTAAAATGTTCTACAGAAAATATTCAAAGAATTAGGGCAAATTGGTATAAAACACACGTTTTTGGTCAAAAAAGCATGTGAAATTTATAAATACAAGGGTTACAATTGGAAATTAGCTGTAAAATTTAATAGACAGATAGTATGGGTGTTGAGTAAAATATTTATCATAAAATCAACAAGAACTGTCAGTCGATTTTTACAGTAAATAAAAACAAATTTGCATATATCAGATATGCAAATACTGCATACAACCAAAAACTGTCAGCTTTTGACTTTTTTTTGCAACAATCTCAATATTGGTAAAAAAAGATATCTTGAAACTGCATGGTGAATGGGTTGAAACTTGGTGGAGATGTTTCTAGAGGTGTTATTGTTATAGTTGAAAACATTTTTACACAATTGGTCCTAGCAACCATGACCACGCCCTTAGCAACAGTGAAATGATGGTGCATAAAATTACAAAGATAACAACAGGCATGGGTAGGTAAATGAATAAATTAAAGACTCCAAAAATGTATACAAATATGATTAGCAACAAAACCACGCCCATACCAACAGCCAGGCTGTGTTTTTCATTTTTTTCACCTGGAATTTATTACTTATAGTTATTCATTAATTACTTACACTGAAAATGAAATTCCTTTATGGAAAATAATTTCATATATTTAGTAAATTTGACAAAAAAATTTATTTTTTTTTACTTTTCACCCAAAGTCAATATTTTTGGAAGGTTTCTTCCAAAGTGTACACGATTTTACTAATATGTATTACTTATGGTATTCAAACACTGAAAACGAAGTTCTCGTGAAAATATTTCCGCACATTGGATGAATTTGACCAAAAGTTTCATTTATTTCTTTACATTTTTCACCCAAAGTCATCAATTCGACTAAAGCTGTCCCTTTTCGAAGTTTTTCCTTCAAAATTGATAATTTTGGATTAAAAGTAAAACATTTAGTAACTTGTCACTTTCTGTTCCATTGTAACTAACTTTCTCAACTCTAGTACAGGTAAGTTTCACCTGGTTAATGTCTGCTCCTTTGTAACTTTAATATTTGGCTGGTTGACATATTTTCACTATCATGTGAGCTGCACTACTCGCTATCACTTTCTGTGTCATGGCTCCTATTGTTTGAACTGCTTTCAGTGTGCCCAGTCTCTACATTAACTCTGTGCAAGACAAACATGCATACAAATTTGTACACATTAAGTTGTCATTTCCACAAGAACATCTTGAAGTGCTAGTATATCCCAATTTCTTGCGTTTAAAGTGTGTACATATTGTAATATTGAGTTAGGTGCATGAGACAGTGTCACCAAGTGGATTGTTAGGTTATAGTTGGTGAGAACCCACCCATGCCCATCTGGTGTTGGTGCATTCACTTCCTGTTGTAAGCATCTCCTGTATAATGCTGCTTAGCAATGTGCACTCTTTATGCGCAATTGTGGACTGCCTTGCTTAGGAGGGACGGCCCCTTATTGGTTATGCCAAAATGTAAGCTGTTATACCTTGCATCATTAATACTGTTACTTCCTTTCTGGCAAACAAATGCTCTGACTTGCTGTATGAGCTTATATGTTACATCCGAGCAAATGCCAAGGTCACTTTTTCGGTCAAATTTACCAAATATTTACTATAAATTGTGTTTCAAGTATCCATATTTGTTATAAGTATACAACAAGGAATGAGTATCTACCAAGACCTTGAAGACCTCAATATTGTCAAAATGTCAATTTGGGGTGAAAAAGTCAAAAGATGGCCGAATTTACTAAATACTAGTATATGGAAATGTTTTCCATAAAAGATGTTCATTTTCAGTATCTGATTGCTATAAGTAATAAATGTCAACCAAGATCCTATAGACTGGACACCTTTTTTAAGAATGGTGATTTTGGGTGAAAAAAGTGAAAGCAACGACACTTTTGGTCAAACTTACCAACTATGTAATTTTAACTTTTTGTTACAAGTATCCATGTTTGTTATTTGTTATAATGTTACAACAAGCAATAAATATCTACCAAGATCTTGAAGACTTCAAGATTCTTTTCAAAAAATGTCAATTTTGGGTGAAAAAAGAAAATGATATTTTTGGTCAAATTTATTAAATAAATAAATCTATTTTCCATAAAAAATGTTTATTTTTAGTATATGATTTTATAAGTAATAAATATCAACTAAAATCTCAATATTCTTGTCAAAAATGTCAATTTTGGGTGAAAAAAGTAAAAAAAATTACATTCTTGGTCAAATTTACTAAATATATGTAATTATTTTCAAAAATGTTCAATTTTAGTGGTTGATTGCTATGAGTAATAAATATCAACTAAAATCCTGTAGACTGGACACCTTTTTCAACAATGTTGAGTTGGATGAAAAGAATGAAAAAAAAGACATTTTTGGTCAAATTTACCAAATTTGTAATATTATATTTTTTTACAAGTATCCATATTTGTTGATGCAAAAAATGATACAATGAGCAATAAATATCTTCCAAGATCTTAAAGACCTCAAGATTCTTGGCAAAAATGTTAATTTTGGGAGAAAAAAGTCAGAAGTGACAGTTTTGTTGAAATTTACAAAATATGTGCCAATATTTTTTGTATTAGTATACTATATACACATAATCTTGTAGTTACCAAGCCCCAAGCGCCCCCCCCCCCCCCCACACACACACAACATACTCCTATTTCTAGAGGGTTTTTCAGGGGTCGGCCCACTATGAATGAATGAAGAAAAATTTTCGAGAATAACATAATTATACCAGCGCCAAAAGACAAACTGTGGAAAGCAGTGACGATTTTTGAACGTTTTGACTCATATTTCGAAAAAAAACAGAACCAGTGACATAGACGCGCGTTGTCGTAACATAAATCGACCACAGTATGTATATATTCCCTATCTCTTGTTATACATGGCTCGTGCATGGTATAAATCCTGTTATATACACTCATTGTTTGCCAACTTGACTTCATATTTGATCAACGCGTGAAGCCCAGAAACTAACAACTTATTTTTTGTGTGTTATAGAGTGACATGCGTATAGCTACTGACAGTTGCAGAAGAAGTCTCAATTTGAAAGTACCACAAAGAGAGAGGTCGACATTATTGACATCAACAAGTTCTATGCGTACGCAATCGAGTTTACCAAGGAGATATATACCAATGCAAAGTCGACAGGATCGTACTACGCATGAGTGTAGAGAGGAGGTCGACGTTGATAAAAAACCATCGGGGGACGAGTAAATACTCAAGGAAAATTGCTCATGAGTGTGATAATACACGAAGTAAAAATTGTCACAATTAGCCAGAGTTGGGCCGCTGTACACTTGTATGCCAACATACAATTACATCAACAGAAAACGAGTAAGACACTAGACTAGTTTGCACCTCATCATACAGCATGTACATTCAATGTATGTGATATACAATGAGAGCTATGTTTTCGGTATACATGTACGAGTGTAAGTCGTTCGTGTAATTCCCCCGAAATTGTGAACGTACGCATAACAGTATGTGTGTTATTTTTTATGCTAAGTTGTCAAACAACCTTAAAAATATAAATTTGGCATGTTTTATAGATATCACATCTTTTTATATTAACTTTTAAAAGTCAATAAGTAGCCAGTGATAGAATGCAGAGTCACTCTAAACATCCCTGTATGTTTTATCTGACTGTCATTCATTACCTAGTTGGTTTCACACATTTTCTTGATGATCTTTTGCTTTAATTGTTTAGCACTGCACAATTCATCAGATTTATATTGTATCTTGAATCACAGGGAGCTCAGGCCCAGTTAGTTTTGTTTACAAATACGAATAAACAATCAAACAAAAACAAATAAATAAACAAGTAAAACACACAAAAACAAAACATAAACAAATAAACTGATAACCAAGTAGATAAATACACTAATAAACGACAACAAACAAACAAACAAACACTACACAAAATAGTCTCTCCATTGGTGACTATTTTGGGGGTAGTGTTTGTTTGTTTGTTTATTAGTATTTGTAATCAAAACTAACTGAGCCTGAGCTCTCTGTGCTTGAATTCGTAAAATTTGACAAGAAAAGTGTTGTTGATATTATCGCTATTTTCATTCGTTATTTACTTGTTCACCATTTCGACAACACTAAAGTTTATGACGGCGTTCCGTTTCAAACTCCGAAGTCGAAATATTGATCACTTTTACCCATTTAACTAAAAATACATATTTAATTATTAATATATTTCGTAGCAATTGAATTATATAATGATATTCATAACTGAAGGAAAATTATCATCATATTCAATTTCTTTTGGTTATTTACTTGTACAAGTTAAAAATCCTATTTTGCATAAAATATGCGATTTGTCACATCATAGCCTATAATACAGCGAATTTCTCTATACCCTTCCCACTTCCCTATTTGATACAGCCACCCAGAAACCAAGAAGAAACTTGACACGCTACTCCTTAAGATAGCAAGATTGAATGAGTAGTTTCTTGCTACATTTTGTTTGATACTAAGAGAAACATTGGCGCCCGAATGTCTGCATGAAGTTGAAATACATTTAAATGTTGTTGTTTTTTTTCAATTAGACGGAATGTAGCAGAAAATGCGATGTTGCTATTGTAGTGAGGCATGTGCACTTGGTTTCTGAGTGGTTGTATAAAACAGAAAAGGGGCAGGTGCATGGTATTGCGAAATTAACAGTAAATCCTTTAATGTTATATTACCCAGGAGAAAATATTCTCATGTTTATAACTAATTAGTATTGTTAAATAGATATAACAAATTTGCATGTTAATTGTTTGACTTGTGAAATATGAAACTGATAACATTATATCGATTCCTTCTCATCCTCACTTTAGTTTAGAATGTAAATATTTCACCATCAGAGTATTGCAATTCATTATTCATGTAAGTTTGACTGCATTTTTTAACCAAATAGATGTGGTTTTACAATGTTAATCTACTCTAAGTAACGTATTATAATATATAACAATATATTGATGGCACAACTCGAGAGCTCTGATTAGTCAAGAATCAAACTAACGCATCTAAAATGAGCGATAATGAACAATTGGCACGCTTTCAAGTCTTGATGGTTACAAATACTCACCGTTGACGTCGTCTGCTCCGTTCCGAACGTAGTTGTCCACAGTAATGGTGAACTCTGCGATTTGTCAGAGGAAGATTTCCTTAATGAGACAGGGTAGAGTATGGGAAATGAGGAACGCGGAGTGTCAGGGGTAATCCCCAAACCAGAAAGTGTACTGATTTGTAACTCACGTAATCAACCTGCCAGCTTTAATCTCATCACACACCGAGTCGCGAAGCCGGGCGTGAAGCATGCCGTATACCAACCATTTCAAGTAATACATTGAGTCACACAGGCTATTTGTTCATGACTGCAATTTTAGTGGGCCCATACATACACAGATTATCCAAAACAGTAGCAGCAGCATTATATAAAATAAATGCAGTCACTGCACGACGCACGGCGTTCGTGGTCGACGTTCAGAGTTGATACGCGTCACACGTGAGGTAAGCTGTCTTGAACGCGGCTTCATTATTATGCAAAGTATTCGAACTCTGGGGCTGGGATGGGCAAATGAAACCTTGATTTATATCTTCTTTTCGATTTTTTAAAAATATAATAGTATTATATAATAGCGATAAACCACCCCCTGTGGATTGTGTATTACTTTATTTTAACCCCAATCATTTAAGGGGGGACTTCTGTTAAAGAAAATATGTAAATTACAGTCATTCTTCGTACAGCTTTATGTCCAATATGTTTGATTTAAATGACATATGAATAATAATACTGTATGTATGTATGTATGTATGTATGTATGTATGTATGTATGTATGTATGTGTGCTTGTGCATGCGTGCTTACATGTATGTGTGTGTGTGTGCTTGTGCATGCATGCGTGCTTGCATGTGTGTCCTTTTGCATGCGTGCTTGCATGTGTGTATATGTGTGTGTGTGTGTGTGTGTGTGTGTGTGTGTGTGTGTACGTACGTACGTACGTACGTACGGGTGTGTATTTGGTAAATGGTTGTGAATATATTATGACGAAGCAAGCACAGCAGGTAGCCAAAGCCAAGGGAAACAATATAATCAAGTACAGAATTCATATACTATATAGCACGTCTATTATGCATTGTTTTGTAAATAAAACAGCTACTGAGGTAAATAACAGTACGGTTGTTTTAAGAGAGTGAGCTGAATGAAGAGTGCAAAATATCAAAGCAGGGTGCAAGTTATTGATAGCAGGGTGCTGGGTTCTAGATCTGCTTAAACGCCCCTGATGGAGAACACTGCAAATTCTATCTTTTGTGAAGATCCATGTTTTATATATTGTTCAACTTGAGTCGGTTTGATTTCCAGTTTCCTGTTACTGTTTCTATAAAGCACGATATTCTCAAGTTTTCTGTTAAAGTATCTTTACGACTCATGTATAATGAAATGTATTATAATTAATTCAAACATTTCTATATATCTCAATAAAAAGATCTACTTTCAACGCACGTATGTGATAACAATCGTTTATTCCAATTTTGATTGAAAATTATGACAGAAAATACGACTGTTATAGAAGTCGATAGTTCATCCCGTCAAATAAATGCGTTTCTTCTTCTCGAATCTCCTTCTTTCTTTCTTTCTTTTTTCAATACATATACTTAATACTACGAAGTAACAAAAAGTTAAATCGTATTTTCCTACGTCTGTGATAATAATGTTTGATCAACAAGTACAGTAGAGTGGATCCGCATCCCACGATAATTACAACTAGAATAGTCTACTTCCAATACAGTGTCGTTACGATTTGTACCTTCACTCACAGGCTAGTCAAGGTCGTTACTCTAGAAGTCCCGAGATGCATGAGATGTAATTTAAAATTCATCCACAGCCACCCACATAGTCATTAACATCATGTCTTTGTTAAAACAATTCTAACCAATAACACTGTCCTCTATAAAGCTAAAATGTTTATTGGGGCAGTTATGTAATATCCAAATATGCTACGTATACACTGTTTACGTCACTATAGTAGCTGGGGTTCACTGATTGGATGAACAACTTTCTGTGCTGATTGAGAGACTTTGACCAGACTGTGGTTAGAAACCACAGTTAGCATCGAGACTACAACTAGAATAAAACGAACTGTTTAAACCAGCAATTGCATACGTCCTTTGTGCTCTTTCTTAGACATTTTATTGGTATTTTTTTCTGTGTTTTCGTAGCTGTTGTATTATTTTTCCTTTTTAGTTGTTCGTTTGTTGTACAATGCGATCGACTTTGTGGTATAGCGCGTTTCTTTAAGAATCAAAATAATAAAACATAAAAAAATAGAATATCGGGAATGAATACTTCTATTTATCTATTCCCCTAGTTTCGTCGCCCTAACATTGGAAATAATCCATCCATATTCTCCCCTATGATTTGCGTTTCACCCCAGTACAGTTTCCACCTACCTACAGTAGAATTATGAAATGCATTTTGAACAGCGCCATTGTAATTTCACAATTACTTAGTGTTTTTAAATCACTATAGATGAAGATGAGGTCTTAAGGTTAACCCTTTAAACCTTAAAGATAAAGGAATTAAAAATAAATATTTTTCCATTTCTCGTTATCGAAAATATTGTAAATTATCTTCAGGTGCAGGTTTTGAATGTTAATTGTTTAGCTTTCATAACATAACTCATGACCATATATAAAACCCAAGGTGAATGGGGTTTAATAAGAGAGCGATGATAAATATCACAATTCGTACGATCGTTCGTTCGTTGAACATGATTCTTTATCTTTTCTCATGATTTGGTGTGTTTTTTTATGACAGGAGAGTTTCTATTGACAAAACGAACACATTTTTGGAAACTATTATAGCTGATTTCACTATTTCTTGTGGTTTAAGATTCAGTTAGGATGAAGATGAATTCTGACAATGAGAAAGGAAGTAAATTAAAAGTTAACCTTTTCAGCTTCTGAAATGAAAAAATGAAAAAATAACGAATCTCATTTCGTTTCTCATTATTCAGTAGATTGGAACATATCCTAAGGACAGGGTTTTAAATCATTTCGAATCATTGACAAAATAACCGTATATTTATAATTAACTATGTGAGTGTTGTGTTGTCTAATTTATCGACGGGTGTACGCAGTGAAAATAGTGTCCCTGGACGATTAAGATCTAATAGAACGCCGGGTAAGAATATCGTTCCTTACCCACTTTTGTACAATTCGGTCAATCTAAAATTTAAAAAAAAATGGTCGTGTTTTTTCCAGCTTGTGATTTGTTAATTTTTTCATCTCAAGACAGTATCTAACTGTCTACAAACTAAATTACATTTGATTATTTCACTAACTCTTATTGCTTCAATATCACTTGGGATGAAGATGACTTCTGGCATAACAAGAAGCGAATTACATTTTATCAACCATAACAGGGTAATAAAACTCTATTGTCTAATAACTATGATCATCCTGCTGTTTGAATATACGTACCAGGCAAAATAAAGTAATATATAATGATGTGTTTTGATCACTTTACTGACGTTTTTATGTATCCACACAACACGAAGACGCATATGAAGACTGAGGAGGATGGTATCTATTGAACCCAAGAGATAATTCGCGTAGCGTTTCTCAGACACTTTTATCCCTATAGAGTAAGAGTAATCATTGTTCGCTGCATACGCCTCACAATGTTTCTCTTTGAAATATGGTCTGCCCATTGCCAAGCAAACCAATGGTTGTCTGTTATTCTCCGTTCAATGTAAAAGTTTTGTTGTCTAAATCTCATAACCTCTGTGTTAACAGACACTCCGGATCAGTTCTTTCCTTATTATAGTAAGAATTATGTTGGCTGAAACACTCATTTGCATGAATAACAACAGAGAATATATTGTCATGGTGACAAGTACACATAAGGAGACAGAAAGAATCGATCAAGAAATAACACCGAAAATATTGTGGGTCATTTCAAAATTAATTATTCATCCCAAGAAAAGACAAAATGGAAACAAAAAAGAAAACATTGACTTCTTGTCCACACTATGCACCATCACGTTACTCCAACTAACATTACTGGAAAACAAACTTAACAAAGTGGGAAAATGATAAAATATAAATGAAACGTGAAATCAGATATGGATGAATTAAATAATACAATAATACAATTTTTTACCTCAAGAAGAAACTGCCGGCATTACTCTATGATACGTTATCAAATATTTACACCCTAACCATCATCAAGAATCGAAAAATAGCATGGATAGTATACATGTACATGTGCCAGTACATTTTAAAATAATATAATACTTGTAGAGACGATGTAACTTGATCACATTAGAAAGTGCTGGGTTAAGAGATTAGATCACACTGACTTAGTGTGACTACATAGAAAGCGGATACAACAACTAACATATGTCTACACAAACATTTGCCCTCTTCTTGTTGAACCACTTTTAAAGTAGATTAGAATATCTGTATACTTAGACTCGGCACCTGGAATAGACATACAACCCGACGTGTTTTTTCCTTAGGTTATGCTATTTTAATTTCACAAATATTGTTATTGATATTACGTGACTTTGTGTCGGAAAAAGATGAAGTTCTGGTTCTCGATTACCGGATATTTATGTGTGATTATGTGTTCTTAGCTAATGTTTGTACACTCTGCTTCTTGTGATCCTTGCCCCCATGGTGCCGAAAGAGAGAATCGAAGACAGGCGGTCGTTATAATTTAGTAACAAATGGAAACATACTGTGCTGATGTTGCCATATATGACGGGGCAACATCTACAAAATTCATACGATCGAGTAAGCGTAAATTGTGGCATAGTCTCTGACATTGAATACTGAATGATGCAAATAATATGTTGATTCCTGTCTTTCTCATCACACTCTTTTCATTTCTTATTCTATTCTTCAGATCAGATATCTATCAGATAAATCACTAAACTCAAAAGTGTATATTATTTATCTGGTAGTGTATATCGAAAAAAAACAATTCGCATGTTTGGCCTGGATCGATGGATAAATGTTGCAGCATCATAATTATCATGTCAGGAATATACAAACTGTTTTACTAATTAGTTTAATAGTTAATGAATATTTCATTCCAGTGGAGTGGGCATGTACAAGCAGTGTGTTTGATTAATCAAGCGAATTGATGAATTTGGAACAGAATGGTGATATATTCAATAAATAATCAAGTTACGAACATCAATGAATGTAACCGTCCTTTCCCCTCTACATATACATCACCTTTATCTACCCCCCCCCCTTTCGCTATTAATGTAAAATTGGCTATATCTGATCTTTTCTAACGTTCACAACACATGTCAAAATTCGCACTTATTTAACTTTATTTAGCCAAGACTATTCTTCATGAATACTGGACTTTTTCACTAACGGATATGACCTAGTGTAATGAAAACTCTCACTAACCAATTAATAAAGAAAGCTAATTCACGCTAATAATGATATGTGTTTTCATATAGACTTAGTACTGCATGACTAGTTCAGCTCAACGAGATACATTGTTCAGTTCCAAGCAACACTAATTGTAATGGGTTGCGTTGGCTACCATGCTATCCGATCAACACAGCTTTGGGATTACAGTTAGATTGTCGCTAATATTTTCAATTGCCGTACTGATAATCCGCCAAGTAGCCTTTCATGGAAAATGCAGGCGGCCTGATAACGCAAACCATGCTCCATGTGTGTGTGTGTGTGTGTGTGTGTGTGTGTGTGTGTGTGTGTACATGTATGTATGTATGTATGTATGTATGTATTTCTGTCTTTCAGACTGTCTGTCTGTCTGCTTTTTCTCCCCCCTCCCCCCCCCCTCTCTCTCTCTCTCTCTCTCTCTCTCTCTCTCTCTCTCTCTCTCTCTCTCTCTCTCTCTCTCTCTCTCTCTCTCTCTCTCTCTCTCTCTCTCTCTCATTTTTCTCATCTGTCGAAATGTAAGAAAAAACCAATCTAGCTTAATTAGTGTCAGCATTTCTTCTACGTCACTGCAAGGTCACACTTCTTATTAATTTATTTCTTAATTAGTTACCACAATTTAGGCCAAACCATTCTTTTTCTTTTCAAAACTACGAGCTGGGAAAACTTTCACGATACTTGACATCTGTGAGTGGATATTGTTATCGTGCTGCATGACTTGTTCAGTTCAAAGAGATACAGTGTTCACTTCAAATCGCTCTATGGATATGAGTGTTGATTCTTTTGGCTTTCAATTTCTTTCATATTAGAAAGGTTCAAACCTACATCATTGGCTTTGGAGACAGCAGAGAATCGTTATGGCTGTGTCGATGTCGTAATGTTCGATTTACTGCAAACACTCAAGGACCGGATATTATTGGCAATTTCAATTGTAGATATCGCTCATAAATTCATATATTGCCACCACAGTGAAAGGATTCTTTTTTTTCAAATGTCAATTGTGTGTGTCGGCCCCATAAGAATGGGCACGATGACGTTAAGTTATCAACGTGTCATTTCTCATGTGTCGTGTAACTAAATATTCTAATGCTTTACTTAATAGGTGTTGTGTATTTCTTCAAGTTAATGATCTTTTAGACACACTATAGGCATAATTTCATTCAAGCTTTGTGATGATTACATCATTGATGCCTCTACGTTTAGCTCTTCCTGTGGAGATTTTACGATGACAATACAGAACACCATAACTCGAAGAGTGCTAGCACTGGTAGTGTTCTCTGCAGATGCGGCCTCCACAAGCGTAGCGAGTGAGAACGCAGTAGAAAACGTTGCATGCACGAGTGCAAAAACCCTTGAGTACCGCACTGTAACACATGCATCATGCATGGTTGTTATTATGTATTACACGTGAGTATGGCATGGGAAAGCGATATATAAGAACCCAGCATTATTATCATCATTATTATTATTGTTATTATTACAAGTGAAGGGGTTTAAATATTATATCATAATACAGCATTGTGTGCGAGACAATTTAGAGGAATGGTTCCTTTTGGTCCTACTGTCAATACAATGTATTCGTTTGAGCATATATTTACTATGCTGGCTGATGATTGAGGGCGCCCTTTCACAACTTTATCTGTACATACTTAATTCTTCATTCAATTTGTGAGAGTCTAAAATATAATAAAAGTAATTTCAAAATTGCATGTCAGGAAAATAAAGAAGTAAAGAGGTTTAATATTATATAATAATGACAATAAAAAAATGTTAGAATGAAATTTATACATCCCTGGTCGAATCTCATAGCATATGAATTCAGAGCCATGTTTACATGTAAACACACTGTGTCGTGTTGTCGACCTACAACACACTACTTTCTAAATATAAAATGTCACTGAAATGAACAAAATGGAACATTCTTTTTCCCAATTATTGAATTCTAATCGAAAACGATCTGAAATTTTCGTACTAGCGAACTTACAAAGATCGGATGAGAAAGGGTTTCACGATAAGACAACACATGATGAAATGTAATAACATATGGGCGAGTCCACTGATCATAAGGATGGGGTATGACTAACCCTCAGAAATGTCGGTTTTTATGTGTACATGTATGTACTCTAGAAAAATACGGAAGTCTGATTTTCCATGGCCACGTCAGTATTGATCGCTAGGTCCCCTTTGATCTAGACATATCATGTGTCGTCGCAGTACAGTCTATGATTACTCACAGTGTTATAGCGAAGTGGCTTGCTAGCCTCACAAATAGCAAAGTCGTCAGAAACTATTGTAGGATTACTATCTACTAACTATGATGAAAACTACATACTCACTTTTTTTAATTATTTCATTTTCTATTGCTTGGTTTCATTGCCATCCACACAGTGACACAAAGCAGTTTTGTCATCTTTCAAAAACAACCTGTGCTTACACAGTGTGTCATAGTGCCGTATATCGTCTATGACTATTGTTGTCTTGTACAATAAAATTTGAATATACGCACATCGTGTTGGCAGATGAGTTGGCGAATTTGAAGCAGCCAATATTTTGGATAAAATCAATAATATACAGTAGGGAGTCAATGATCATGTCAACTTGTACTCAAATGTACATGTACACTTTCTTTGAAGATTTTGTGATAAAAGACTGAACCAAGTTGTGTAGATCGAATTCTCAAGGACTACTGGTATTTTAGGTATTGACAATTTATTCAGGCGATTTTAGAGTTTTAGAATTGCTTCAGTTTGATACATATAATTTCAAAAGTCATGAAACTTTCTTACAACAGATATCACCAACTAGTACATGCCAACAAGAATGATATTTTTTCCTAAATTTGAATCTTTAAATCAAAAATCCACATAATATGGTTATTTTGGTTACCATGGCAACCGATGTTCATTAAATGACCACTTTTTTGAACTCAGCAGGACAATCTACCCTTTGTGGTGGGGTCAATGTGCAAATAAAATGATATTGATCAGATTTATAATGTTACTTGTGAGATGTATGTGTATATAACGAAAACAATTTTCATGCCTACCATATGTTTCCATGGAAACAGCTTTCCCACTTCATACAATTTATGGTACACTAGGTAGTACTAACTCAAACATGTCTAAAACAAGGCAATTTTTTACTGTATTTTTTTTTTAATGTTTTATGTCAAATTTTGGAAAAAAAATGATTAACATATTATGGTGATTTTGGTTACCATGGCCACAGGTGTTCATAAAATGATCCCTTTTTGAACTTAACATAACAAACTACCCTACGTAGGGTGGTTAATCTTCAAATAAACATAGTTATTATCAAAATTATTATTACTATATAAGACTTATTTAAGTATTATTATTAATATATCGAAAACAGTGAATATCCGAGAAAAACTGACATGTGTGACCTCACGCTTTCGTCTGCTGTTATAAACGATCGCATCCTCATTTGCATATCATTTCCATGCAAGTATGTGTGGGTTGTTTTTGCATTGGAAGTGCGCTGATACTGCAAATACCACTAGTATGCATGCACATCGTGACCGGTGCAAGTAGTCTCTGGTATGTACGTAATAATGTAAATTATCTAAAAGCCTGTCTCTTAGTTTTTGACAAGGGCAAGATTTCCATGATTTTACCATTATGGAGTGACTTGCATCGATAAACAAATCTGATGATTTATCATCTCTACTTATTTTTTTTCTCTTCAGACTCAGTCTGGCAGTCATTAAAAAATGCTAGAACATCATTTTATTCATTACGAAAGAGTTCAACTTTCTTAACATTGTGACATTACATATTTTCATATGGTGTAGTGATCTGTGATATGTGAGTTAAGTGACAACACAAATCAAAGCATTTTTATGTCAGTTTTTATATAATGAGCATAAACACCCACGTCTAAATTTGATACACTGTAGACGTCATAAATTTTCACCAGACGTGCGTCGTCTGAAAGTAATTCAACATAGAAAGAGACGGCATTACCGTACGTTGACACTTAAAGTGGCAATATGGATGAGGATTGTGGTATTTATTTTAGATTTTTAATTTGTAAAACACAATTTTATCATGGCTTCCTTTTTCAGCATTCACCAAGTCTATGGGTGTACATCAATACATTGCAAAAAGCTAAAGAATGTGCTAAAAATTTGTTGTTGTACCTACCATAACACACATTATACACATTTTTTCCCTTCATAGTTTGCAATGTATTGAGTTATAAACAAGGACCCGGTCTTTACTTTTTCACATTGATGTTTCATTGTATGAAGCCATGATAAAGAATTAAGAATTAAAATATCTAAAATAAATACCCGATCCTCATCCGTTAACTCACAACAGGTTACTTTCATCTCTGAATTTGTCAATTAAATTTGTCCGCGCCCATTAAGACACATTAAAACCACCGATGAACCCTATGGCATTTCCTATGATTTACTCTTTTAAGCAATTTTAATTAAGTTCAATTCGGAGATATATTTTTGAACTAAATTGTTTTGCTTCACAAACCGTAGACTAAGAATTCAAGAACGTGTTCATCGTTGAGAAAGTATATCTATTATTGCTGCCATTTGTGTATGTGATTTCTAAGTCCGTCTTGATCATTTAGTGCTGTTAATGAACTCAAGAACCGAAAAGAGCATACGTCATTGCATATGATTGAAATGTTATAGCCATCCTATAGATGTTGTTGTCGATAAGTTTCTTTACCACGTAGTAAATATATTCGTGGGAATGACAGTTGAATTTGAAATTAAGGAGCGAAACATCATAAGAGTCATTAGTCATTATTTTTCTGCGATATAGTCGAGTCGATCTGAATCGGTCCGGTCCTGACATGACATGTCATGGCCATGGTACTGTTTTCTACATTAACTTCTGAAACGGTTTACGACTGGAAAATAACCTCTACTTTAAATGTAGGCATATCCAGGTATCATATTCTACTCAATATTCTAGGAGATCTGTCTTCAAACTACAGTGTATCATTTCTTATCATAAGACTATATTTATGATTGATACGAAGTGTAATCACATGATTTCTGTCGTTGCATTTGTAAGCAATCGTAATGCTGCTAATGAAACTCATATTGAATTATCAATGTGGTATGTACTGACATTTTAACTCCTCTCCACCCCAACTGTGGCTACACAGTGACTTTCACAGCCTCTTTTTGGTGATACTTCATTGACCAATTTTACCCGATGAAGTGCTAATCCCGTTTGACAAATTTGCCCGTTGGTGCATTTATCAAAATATATTTATATAAAAAAAATTCAAAACCTATCATGACTGTGCAATTATCGACATTGTTATGGAATAGTGGAAAGTATATGTGCCGTCGTGATCATTTTGAAACCAAATCCTCTAGGTATAAAAATATCAAAGATCTATTATTTTTAGTTTTCAGGTGCAATTTATGTCCAGAGTATTTTTTTGTACATCTGTCAACGTGTTCTGAAGGGGAGGTAACGCGAGGATGGTAATTATGAGGAATTACTCCCCCTACTCAAACACCCATAACGTGATCATGAGTGTGACTGGTTCTGTGAACAGTTTCAAATTCTCGGCCTACAGGCTAACCCGATGTAATGTTTTGCTTATTCCCAATACTGTGGATTTTATGACACGTTTTAATCTAAAAAGTATTGATCTTTTGTGAGTGTGGCTCATTGTATATCATAGTAATTATCATAATACATTTCGATTAATTGATTGTAGTTTAGGGTGAAGCCGCACAATCAATTATTCATCGTTGGATAATAAAGTTACACATTCAATTTGATAAGGTGATGTTGTTCAAGGCTATTTAACATCATAGCAGGTTTTATGATCGCTGATTTATAGCTCTAACGAGACATCCACGTTCATATATAGGGCATGTTCTTATTAACACATCTGTTCAACGAGAAGCATGATTTTTTATGGAATCCTGTGCAGAGTGCCACCAAGTATTTCGAAGTGACGTACTGAATGACGACATTTCAAACAAACAAACAAACAAACAAACAAATAAGCGAATAATTAAAAAAACAAATAAAAGTGATAAAGCATTGCTATTATTTTTACAGTGTATGAGAAATACGTATGGACGTGGCGATTTTGATGGCATTAAAAACTGATAACCAGCCCTGTACCACTATTTCAACATCCGCATTGCACGGCACCACTATAATGATAATCATAATTTACTTTGCCGTTTAAGTATTGTGTGTGTGTGTGTGTGTGTGTGTGTGTGAGTAAACAAGGTCATTGTGTCTCAAAAGTGAAACACCAGGGCATATTCAATTCTCCTGAAATATCAATTTGGCAAGCATAAAAGCACACAGCTGAAATTAGATGAGTTAGCATTCATATGGTTTGGGGCAATTACTTTTGTTTTGATCGCTGCTAAACCTGGGGTCGAAAAGAATTTAATAACAGGGGATAACCTCTTGATTTGAATTTAACATTAGGGAAATTGCATTTGAGTGTAATGAGACATCCCATTCAGTTAAATCAGTCATGCTGTACAAAACATCATTTCACAGTATATCATGATCATAATGAAAGCATATTTTACACACTTCAGTGGATATATACGAAATGATATATAATAGTGCATTTGATTAAATGCATTACACTAATTTGTTTGAAAGATATGCCCACAATTTGATGTGACATATTCCAGCCTTAAAAGACATTAAATTCAAAGTAGACATACATACATACATACATACATACATACATACATACATACATACATACATACATACATACATACATACAGACAGACATACAGACAGACAGACAGACAGACAGACAGACAGACATGCAGGCAGATAGTAATTGTGACAGATATAGAGATATATAGAGATAAAGGGAGAAACAGGCAGGTAGACAGATATACAGACTGACATACTGACTGACTGAATTGTTTTTAAAAATGCATTATATCTATTTAGATTTGTACAATTGCGGGATATATTTGAGTTGATAGGGAAAGACGTGTCGCCAGTTTAATTCCACTAATTTCGAACATTTAGGTTAAATATGGACATTTCACTCTCCTCTTAACGTCAACGTCAACTGTTAGACTGATTGTCACAGATCGAGGAAGACTTTAGTTTAAACTCAGTATGATTTTGCTCATATATATGGGATAAAGGAAATACATTGTAAGGTTTTAGATTACCATAGGCTGTATTGACACTTTTTGTCAACTTATTTCTATGGTACACCTCCCGCATTGGAAGTTTGAACTATAAGATAAGCTTGTATGTCGTATACATTCTCATTTTTCACTGATATTCTTTCTTTAATATTCATTTATTTCTAGCCCTAATGTTTTGACAAGAGACATTTCTCGTATACTTACTAGATAATGATGTAATTGACAGTCGTACTGTACACCACCATGGTAAAGTGATGTTCTATCCATAGCTACAGGAGAGATCAAACCACGTAATTAAGCTGTATACAGTTTGAGCATCAAATCGTGATACTTGCCCAACACCAGTGACTGAGACCGTTACGATTAAAGAGAACGCTATACACCACTTGTTAGCTCCACGAAGAGGGTGCTAGTACAATGGGCTCGCTTCGTCTGTGCGTCCGTCATGTCTCAAAACCTGCAATATGCAATTTCATTCATACCTAGCTCATAGTGACATATGACGTGGCACATATGCACGTCTCTTTGGTTTGCGATATATGCAAATGTGAACAATGGTGGTCTTATTTGTATTTAAAAAACAATACTTACTATATAACTCAAAAGCTATAATATATAGACTTCACTCGAGTGTATATCCCTGTATAATTAGGTACAAACTTCTTTTTTAAGACTTTGACCATGACCTTCATGGTCAATTATCAAAATCAAGTGAGTTCTTGCTTATGTATAGACACATTGTAGTATTTAAATATTGCTAATTTCTCATAAATCAGTTTACAAGTATTGTTGAAGAGATGAACTCTACATAAGCATTGTTCTTTGAGCTCATGTAATGTTTTACCGCGTTTTTAAAACATAATCTGTATTTGTACTGGATAGTTCTTTAAGTGTATGCTAAACACTTGTCTCCCAAGAGGTCCAGAGAGGGCCATCCCTCATGGCGTCAGTGTTAAGCTTCAAAGAGTGTCATCCATATTTATAATGAAACATCATTATAGTACTGCATAACTGAAAAACTCCAATGCATAGACTGTATTCAAGTGTCTAACCCCATATTATCACATGGAAGCTTTCTTGAATGAATGAGTGACCATTGACTTTTATCTTGACGTACAGGTAGACCAGCTATTACTTGCATATTGCAGACACATTCTGGCAATTATGCGTGGCTAATGTCTTTTAGATCATGTATATAGATAATACAGAACCAGATAAACACATACTTACATTGTTTATGATCATATCACTTTTTACTCAATGGCAACCATATTTAAAGTGAACACTCATGATTTACCAATTAAGTCAAAAACAAAATACACAAGAGACTACATTCAAGTGTCTAACCCCACACTGCCAGGTTCAAACTTTCTTTTGAGACGGTGACCCTTGGCTTTGATTCTGATCATCAGGTTGAATTATCGAAAATCAGCGATTTCCTGCATTAACATACATTTTGTACTATTTATCTATTGCCACCAATTTCTTTAAAATCATGTCTCCATTCATTCCCATAGAAGTAAAGTATTTGAGGGGTAAGAGTCTTTTGCGAAGACCTCATCTTCACCAAAGTGTCCGTAAAACAAAATGAATAGCCAAAAGTTTCATATGAGACAAGTGGAGTTGTGGCATTGTACGATTATTGAACTGGACGGAAAATACAAATTGACAATACAGACAAGAATAATACTGCGTTATGCATGGAAATGTTGACTGGCTTCGATATCAGTATATCAGAAGTTTCTATTCGACCAACGTTCTCGAGAAAGAAAAACCCTTCGTTTTTAAATTGTTTAGTAACTGCCCGTGGCATTGCTAGCTGGTTAGCAGCTGCTTGCACATGCTTGGTCATACGTGATCGTAAACTTAAGATATAAATGATGTTACGGCTTGATATTTTACAAGAAAGCAGTTCACTAAAATATGTCAGGGATTGATGAAACACTATATGTGACATCAATTGTGGAATGAATGACATATTCAACGGATTCGGCTCTAGAATAGTATATTGATTTTTTCAGGCGTGACAACTGTGCGGCTTCGTGGATTTTCAATTTTACGTACGACATGAATAACCTCACTTAATATTATGTCATCATGTTAATTGTTATCGTATAATGTAGAGCACACGGACACATACATACATACATACATACATACATACATACATACATACATACGTACGTACGTACATACGTACGTACGTACGTGCGTGCGTGCGTGCGTGCGTGCGTGCGTACGTAACGTACGTACGTACGTACGTACATACATACATACAAACATACATACATACATACATACATACATACTGTGTCTGTCTGTCTGTCTCTCTCTCTCTCTCTCTCTCTCTCTCTCTGTAGCGGCCTGTCTACCTTACCCTACCTGTATGTCTGTCTGTCTGTCTGATCGTCCCTTCGTCCGTCCGTCCGTCTGTCTGTCTGTCTGTCTGTCTGTCTGTCTGTCTAAATCTAAATACCCACCTACCTATCTACTGACCTCCCCGTCCGCCCCAATGATAATTAAAGGCATGGGGATCGGTTTATACTCAAGTATAACGTAAATAAAAACTGTCATAGAGCTGTGCTGGATTCCTAGTTCTATGTAGAAGTATACACACAAATGCCATCTCATTTGATACAAAAAAGAAAAGATGTACGTTGTTAGTAATTCCGTGTGTTTTATAGTAATTTATAGAGGTTTATGTGGTATGGATAAATTTTTTTAAAAATGCACTGTTTCCGATGCACTTTTATACCGTCAAAATGATAGAATGATGAGAAGGTATTTCTTTGTAAATTGTCTTGCAAATTAAAAAAAAATTACCCCATTCTAGAAAGACCGAGTCTTTTCAAACTGCAAATTGAATGTATACAGTTCAGTCTGCATATTGTGTTTGTCTACATCACGTAAAATTGTCTTCATTTACTACTTCTAATGTACAACTCACCAAACCATCACGGATGTGTTGTGACTGGCGAGTGTTATCTTTTATCACGGTCGAAGCAATTCCTCAACAACAAACATCTCTTAGTAGAACGGTGCACGTTAAAATAAGTTTATTCTACGAACTACCAGGAAAAAAAACATTGGTGGCTTAGAAAGGAAATACGTTTTCTCTGTTTAATGTTTGGCCTTCTTTCTAGTAATTGTATTTTTTCAATAAGGTCATTCAGGGTCACACGATTCAATCTAGTCCTCGTGTTTGTATCATAGGACAAGTCCCAAAGGAAATTAACATGCGTTATGATTAAACGAAAAACAACGTTTACGATACATCGGTTTTGAAGCCTCTTGAGGTAGAAGGGCGTCAAATGTTATGCCGTGTAAATCGTGATAATTTTAATTGAGGGACGATCGCGTAATGTCACTCAAGCTCAATGCTATTGCTGAACTTCATTTTCGCCAAATTTTGATATGTTGACAATTGGAATTAATTAAATTTACTTCGAATATGATATACTGTGCTTGGTTTCCGTTAGTATGCAAGTATCTTTACTATTATCATGTTTTTAAAAAAAAAATATTAGATCGATCGTATACGTAGTGGTGTGACCGCTACACATTACAACGTGGTTTACATCACATATAAACGTGTCGATGTCGCACTTGTGAGCCTCTCTCTCGCAGGGGAGGACACGTTTATTGAGCTTGTGCGAGATTGTGCGATCGTCCCTCAGCTTAGTTTAGGTCAACAAGTTAAACAGTCAATCGATCAATCAATCAATCAATCAATCAATCAATCAATCAATCAATCAATCAATCAATCAATCAATCAACCAACCAACCAACCAACCAACCAACCAGCCAACCACTCAGTCAGTCAGTCAGTCAATCAATCAATCAATTTGTTTATACAGTGCCAGCACTCAAACAATGTAACATGTCTGTTAAATGGTGACTTATTGAATTTATTTTATTTAAATATAGGAAGTCTCAACAACTGAATTAGTCTGATAATATGGACATTGCAACATCATTGTCGGGGGAGGTGGCTACATGTATACCGGACGCTATGTGATGAAAACAAAATTAATAACGAACGAATGTTGAAACGGTAACAATCCTCGTTATTGTATCCAGGGCATTTTAGATTCAGGGCACGACCAGAGAGAAACCCTAACTAACCCAAACCTTTGTTTGACTTGCCATTACTTAGTATCACATCTGACTTATGTAATCGTTATGTGATGAAATATACAGTGACAGTGCACTTAGCCTAGAGCACTTTTTCTCCAATTTGTCAGTTCATTAAGGGTTTTAGATCGACTCCTGTTACTGAAAGATTAAATTACTGTAATCACTGTTGGTCGTCCCCCCCCCCCAAGACTACTATTTTTTCAGACTTATTCCTGTAATTAACAAAAAGCACTGCCACGCGTTCAAGTCCTCCCAAGATGTTGGCTATTTAATGATGTCATTCTGAACAATCTTTTTGTTGATAATTGGTCTGTTGGCAGCTGACATCAGATAAATTCTTTGAAGCACTTTATAGTGTAAGGTTCATTCTGGGCGCCCCCACCGTGGTTTGAAAGCGATTTATGGTTCACGGATTTGAAGGATGAGTAACAACATCAGTGATACATCAGAATTATATAGAGCTCCAAATCTCTGCAAACAGAGCTCGAGGAGGCGCACAATGAAAATGGAAATATATTTACAGTATGGTAAGAGGAAAAGTGGATTCACAGATTGGGTATTTGGTTATTGGAGAAGGCTTTATTAATTAACTAAAACCACTGTAAAGCCTGACAATAATGGCGTTGCTAAATATCAAAAAGAAAATGGCAAAACATACATACATACATACATACATACATACATACACATACATTTACAATACAATATAATACAATACAATACAATGTCACAAATTTTAATATTCTGAACATGGATTACTCTTGGATAAGAGCTATTCTTAGAACGTACACTTCTTGGTCTGAATGACCTAAAACATTTCCCATAGGGAAGATTTCAAAAATGTTATATGCTTGGTTTGACATATGTCTGCAATGATGCGTTTTGCATTTCTCAGACAAACGAGCATAACCTAATAATTCAATAGAGACTATTTTCTCAAGGCTGGTCTATATTTTGGGACACTGCCATGTCAAACAGTAATGAAGAAAATGAAAACACTATCAACTACTGCTATATAAAAAACGCACTACACCTTGGCTATGGTTATCTCACAAAGAACTTGCGCTGGCGTGCATTTTTGGCACTTGCAGTTGTATTACTTTCCCATTTAATTGAACTTGACATTGCCAAGAAATTTAAAGCAGTCAATTCCATTTCGATAGATTGCTCATTTATTTCAAGTGGTTCAATAACCGTTTTTTTTTTCTTTGCAAAAGTCAACAACCATATCTTCAGTTTGTATGGACGTTTAATTCGAGATTGTAACGAGATTATATAATTCAATAGTGGTGTCATCAGCAAACTTGAGTAGCTTTACTTCTTCGTCATTAGATACACCGTCGTTCGTGAACAGATAAATTTTACAATAACGATGACAGAGCGCCTCCCTGTGGAGCACCAGTATTCAAAATGATTGGTTTGGATAACCTGTGTCCAGACTGATGCCAGACAGACTGATGCCCATCTAGCAAGCAGTCTAGAACCCATAAGGTGAATACGATAAATGATAGGTAACCAGTGAAGTTGTTACAAGATAGGTGGAACATGGTCACACCTTTTAGCATTGCAGATCTAGACAAGACGTGCGGCGTAATTCTAAACTCTTTGCAACCTATCTATAAAGGGCAACCAGAAAGGAGACAGTTACACTAGTCTAAGCGAGACAGAACAAATGCAGAAACAGGGGTTTCAGTAGCTTGTGGATAGAGTTGAATGCATGCAGCTTTGCATATTCTAATTAGAATCAAGTGTGACTCTAACGTCTTTGACACTAGTTGCGAAAATTATATTGGCATTCAACAAAGCATATAGAAGGAGGGAGGGATGATTTAGCAGGTAGTCTGGGTGGCAACATATTAGTGTTTGCTTCTATTTTACTATCATTTAACTGGAGTTTATTAGATGTCATCCACTTTTTCATAACATTAATATAGTTTTGCATAGTATCGATAGTTGGATCACTTTGACCGATCATGGTTTCCTTGTATAATTGGTTGTCATCTGCAAAAGCATGGTGATTTAATGGGTGCTTTCTGGCAAGGTTGAAAAAGGTCTTCAGAGTTTGTATACACGATACAAAAAAAATGATATTGATTGATTTTTTATTATCGTGTATACAAACACAAACAAATACGTTTCCCTGCAGGTGATGCGATGACTCTGTCCCGATTCGATAAATGACTTGACCTCATCTTTCGATACAAACTTTTCCATCCAAGTACGACGAATTTGGCACTGATAATAGGACATTTTGACACCATTGCTGAGGTACCCATTAATTGTTAGTCACATAAAATCAAAAGCCGTGAATCACTATCAAATGTCAGTTGTCAATCAAACATCAACCGATAAGAATGTACCTAGGACTATACGGCAGAGTTTGATTGACATTGCACCATAATACTTCTAGTAATTCATGTCATAAACCATGGTAAAGAAGATCATAACAATGAGAAATAATAAATAAGATGAGAAAGAAGTTCTTAACAACCTGAGCCAGTGGAAGAAATGATAAATCTATTTTTTGGGCTGAAAATAATCATGGCATATTATTTATGTTGTAACTGAATTGTAATATAGTAAAATATGTCATAATTACCAACAAATGCAATGTCTTGTATTGTCTCGTATTGACTCGACGTAAATGGTCACTCTGGAAGAGCATGTGGGCCTCGTGAGACTTTAATTTGAATATTTTAACTATGTAATAATCAAATATAGATTATATTCTTTGCTGTTGTTGTTTTCCTATTTCAACAGAGAAGGCGCCCACCTCACACTTATATTCTTCCCAAACACAAAGCAATAATGCGATTAAAAGGGCGTTATTGCTTTATGGCTTATGCAACGTTGGCGTTGTAGAAGGGTTGGATGCAATTTATTGTTTCTGTTTTTTTCAGCTCCACTGTTGAGAGTATTCCGAAAAGAGCACTTCTGTACTATTCATCACTTCGCAGCCTACAACATGGCTCTGGAATTCTTGAACATAGACATGTGTGCGCTTAAAGTAAGACGCCAACTGATTGAGGATTTAACGTTATCATCTCCATACCAATATTCATGAATATTTACTGTTCATCTAATATATATGCAAGTATCGTGGCGTGTCTTAGCAATAGCTTGAAATGTGTGTGATGAGAAATAATAAACTAACTCTCGAGAAGATTACAAACATGTCCCCATTTCTTGAAGTGGCGTTACCTTCTAATCTTTCTTTTCATTCTATAGGAACAAGTTCAGAAATCTTAAAATGTTATCGCCACGACATGACGTCATCGGTTCAATAAACTATTCTGTTGTAAGACGGTGTACTTATAGCTAGCTTCTAATTAAACGTTTTTTTCGATGGTGCTCTACAGTGACGAAGTTATCGAGAGTGTCCTTTTAAAATTCTTGTTTGACTAAACTTTTACCCTAATTAGTAAAAATCTCTCAAGTCACTCAGACGATATACCACATGTGTTATTTGACATGGTGCTATCATGATGTGTTCTGAATAGCTTTTACGTCATTGCAAATGTTAAATAAAAATCCAAGTAAGTCTGGCAGGAGTATGTTGTAAATGAAAATGGTCAATTAACTAAATGGGGTGAAGACTGTCTCAAGATACTCAGACAATTAAGAGGGACGCACTTGGTTACCTTCCTTAGAGATCATGTACGTGCTATTGTTGGCAATTATTATCTGAAACACCGTTTGGCGCCCCAGTAGTAATCACCGAGTGTACATCAATTTGATCTTTCAACTTCATAAATATTACTCTTACGTTCAACTTTAGGGACGGTAGCAGCAGAGGCTCTTGGTTTATGTTTTCATGCAGATTACGGCAAAACGTCACTGTACGTGTTTAGGAATGACATTTCGTATGACGCTGCGATTTAATGCATCACATGTCATTATTAATACATACGTTGAAATAGATCTAATGTATATACAGTAAGACAGTTTAACGAACCCTGGTTTCACGGTTTACGTACGGGTACGCATTTACCGACGGATGTAACTGTTTATTGCCACATCAATTTCCTATACTGACTATCTCCACAAGCATAGAGTTTTCCACCAAACGTCTTAAAATTTCATGATGAAAACATGGCACTCTCTACGATAAATGCGGGTGCTAAATGAAACGTGTACATAATATGTATGTATGTATGTATGTATGTATGTATGTATGTATGTATGTATGTATGTATGGATGGATGGATGGATGGATACATACATTCATGCCTACATGTATGTCACCGAACGCTGGCCATAGAATAAAATATATATATATATATATATATATATATATATATATATATATATATATATATATATATATATATAATATTCACCCATACATATACTTTTCCCTTTAATGTAAGTTTGGTCTTTCCTTTTCACATAACAATGATTAATTTAGATGATGAGGAATTTCCTGATTATTTTAATTTGTCCCCACAGTGATGGCGTTGATAGTTCATAGGTATATTTATGACATCAAATCGAATGACGTGATGTTTGACTACGTATTGAATTTTGAAAATATATGCAAAGAAATCAGTTGTCTTAATCTTGATCAACACATTTCGTTGGAAATCCTTATGAGATTTATTGAAAGATAAAGTAAGGCCTCGGTCAATTCTAAAAATAAAAAAAATTAATTAGATTTATAAAAAAATAAGAGTTTAACAAGAGAGCAATTTTTTTTTCTTGTTAAGGTATGGTGTCTCATGGGCCAATTTCACTCCTTAAAAATCGCTTCAAACTTTGCCATATGTAATCCATGAACACAATCGTCGTCGTCGGCCATATTGAATTCTAAAATGGCTAACTTTGGATATCATTGTAACCTCAATTTTAAAGATTGTGTGGTGACCTCTAATTGTTTTTCCTTGATTTGAACTGAGCGAGGGTTTGTTTTTTCTCAAGTGAACAAAGTAATAGAAAATGTACACTATTTTAACACCTGATGAAATTAGAACACATACACATGTCAAATAATCAGTGTTGGAACAAAAATACGCAAATATAAATAAGCTGGAGCAAACATAATGAAATTAAGATAATTGTATTTTATGGCAAAAACCTGAGATTTACAATTTTTACTTGTTTCTTTTTTTAATTTCAAATTAAAATGCTGTCGGTATGTGTATGCTCTTAGGGGTAACAACTGTAGTTATAAATATTTGTTATACGTTAAGCACAATTAAGTCACATCTTGGTCCTGATTTAAATTGTTTTAATGAATCAAATTGCTTATTGTAGAGATCTTTTATACATTCCCAGTTAGAATCAACAAATGAAATCAAGGACCATCGTGGAAACTGACCGAATGTTATGTAAACTCTATAATGGGAAAACAAAAAGGGTTTTTGATTTGATAAGAGCAAGTTTAATGACGTTAACCCCTAAATTGTTAATGTTTCAAAGTTTCATAACTTCCGAGAGCCTAAAATTAATCATATGAAACATCAAATCTCGTTTTTGTACATAACATTTGAGCAGTACTGTGTCAGTTGTATCGTTTTAATTACTTGTGCAATCATTTCATGCCAATATTTATTAAAATCAACAAAATTAGTACCTCTAAATCCTCACGCAATACATTCTTTCCATTATCATGATCTGTCTGAATGAATCAGAGATCTTAAAGTGGAATTTCACTCAAGCAAATGGAGGAATTGTCGTTGACCTTGGTTGCTGAAGAGTTGTTTCATGGTTTTTACATTACCTACATTTCAGAAAGTGCATTTATTGATCTTTGCTGTGGGCTACATTGTCTCACAGGAGTCTATAGAAATGTTAGTGCAATAAGTGAACAGTGACTAGTCTTGACCTTTGGACTATTAAAAAGGTAATGGGGACTGAAGTCACATTGATATTTCAAAGTTAAGTAAATTTAGTTAGATGTGAACGACACTGATCTAACCAGTACAAGTTTCATTTAAATATAAGACTTCCGTGCACACGTTGAACACTATTTTGGTAATAATAAACATTACCTCAGAGTGTATTTAGAAGGTGAATAAAATACATGTACGACAACTTGCAAGTGACGGTATAATGGCAGGCAGAAAGCGACATTTAGTTGTTATGGCAGCTTTGGACATAGATTAGAAACTGAAGGCGTGCCAGTATCCAAAAACATACATTAAAAAACCAAAAAGTCGTAATAATTGAGGTCTGTATTTTTGTGGTGTTGGTGACGGACTTATGACATATCAAGCGTTACCGGATTTCAGCTTGATGTACACTATATTGCTTCGTAATACACGGCATTTGAAAAGTTTGAATGTGGTAGGCTATTTTCGTCACAACGTAACGATATGTGTGTGACATTGAATGTTGACACAGGCATGTATCCACTTTGTTGACACATCAAAACATAGACGATGAGTGTATGGAATTCTTCCTGGGAAGAATATGTCAAAAGGGACTAAATAGACGGCAGTACAAGGCAAATGCCATCCGGACGGCATTCATTATACACACACACACACACACGCACACACACACACGCACACACACACACACACACACACACATACATGTACATACATACATACATACATACAATAATATAATATAATAATATAACTGTATTGCTATTTGCATAAAATACATTGACATTGATTTTCCACGTGCACTCATAAAACGATAAGAAGTGTTGTGAAAAAACCTGTAAACTAAACAGTGGATGAAAACTTTGAAAAGAAAATGCAAGTGAAATGTACAAGCAAGAGATAAAATGAATGACATTGTGTCAAAAGATTAAAACGTACATGACACTAACAAGATAAAAAGAGACAAATAGCTTGAAACTAACACGAATGGTAAAATATCCTAAGACTGGTTTAAAATGCGAATCGCATATGGATTAAAATTCTTTCTAACACTATCTGATTTCGTTTAGATACTTGTATGCCGCCTGCCAGAGGGTAACAGGTCAAACAATGTGTGTGTCGGATGACTGGAATGGATCTGGAATGATTAATTGTAAGGATGGTAATTATGTACCGATGATTATCTGTACTATCCAGACGACTCTCTCAACTGCATTCGACCCGTCGATCGTGATATTGTTAAATTCTGACGGGTTATAGCAGACGTTCCAATTCTTTATAACTTGTTCATTAATTGCTTACCAAGATAGACGATACGTAGGTTGAATATCTAGAAATATTGCGGAGAATATAATTGTTCAGAGGGAGAGAGATATATTAGCGCTGAATAATTAAACCATTGTGTGACCAAACTCTGTAGTACAGATCGAAACGTCAAATTCGTTGCCTAAATTTACTATATTGTACTCCTCCATACATATTATTAATGCATGTCTTCATCTTTTGGGATGATCACATGTGTTCTATATATGTCTGAATAATAGAAAAGGACCCTAACAATGTGAATCTCAGCTTACGCCATGCGCCATTTTAGCCTAAGTTATACCTAAAATATTTATAATTTAGAGGGATTATCAATTTGTGATATTTGTAGTTTGTAAATTCATTAATATAATTTTAAAATGTGGTTTTTATAAACTTGTCGTTATACGTCCCGACAACTACCATGTACGTGAATGGTTTTGTTTGTCTGGAAATGTTGGTCAAAGCGTTCCAGAGATTGTTCATAATTATGATTGCGAAGGTGATATATTGTTGCTTATTATTTTTTATTTATTTATCATTCATTCATTCACTCACTCACTCACTCATTCATTCATTCATTCATTCATTCATTCATTCATTCATTCATTCATTCAGTAGTTCATTCATTCGTTCATTCATTCACAATACTCGTGACGTGAGGGTTTTCTTACCGCTTGTAGTTTATACATGTCTCTCATCACCTCACTCCTATTTTTCTTGGCAGAACTAATACAAGAATAGTGAGGCATAATACGTAAGTCTTCATTTAAAAATATGAACTTCAGCAATCTGTTCATATAAAAATTATAATGTACTGTAGCAATTCAAATTAACCACCTTCCAAATGTTTGAAACAAAATACAACGTTACATTTCAGCTGTCGGATGAAAGACCATATAGCTTAGATACTCTGCAAATAAGGAAAGTTTTTTTATGCTTTTCAGTATAATGCCTGCAAGAAATGAATATCAAAATTGATCTATATTGAATTTCACAGATCTGCACGAAGTAGAGTGCCTAAAGGTGACAATCAGTGATATCGATTCCATGTATGCATGGACTTTTTAGACAGTTGTTAATTCGTGATAGTACTGCACTGTTATACGTGTATCCTGTATCTCATCACGATAGCAGGTCGTATTATTGCTGTCTAAGTCTCTGACAGAAAGTTTCCAGCTTTGATATTCATGTAGTTGTCAGAACTAGCTACACACTCAAAAATCAATCGGCATTTGTACAATGATTAAAAACAAGGACATGCGTATAAGTATGCGTATACGTACAAAGGAAACCATTTTTGTTGATAATAACACGTGTTTCACGAAGATTGAAAAGGGCTTCGTTCGAGTCTGTGTCCTTAGAACAGCCATTTCCTATTCTGTCGTGCGAATTATCAAAGGAAAGCATTGATTCTAACCAAACAAACGTGTATAACGATGTTCTTTTTAAGTGATATTGAACAGTTAATACAATATAATCACTTATAGAATGATACTGCATAATAGATTGTGGGCAAAACACACAATGAGATCTTTAAAAAAAGATCTAAATGGCTAAAAAGCAAAGAAAAAAGCATTGCTCACACCAATATAATTCACACTAAGTCTTACGCTTTGAAATGATCTCTTTCGTGATAGATGTCAAGTTTGTACTTGATGAGCTATATACGTCACTTTGTGAGTTTCAATGATTAACCTTATTTTATCGTTAATACAGTGGGGTTCGTCTAAAGCACATGTAACATGATATCCTGATATTCATATCAAAATAGTCAAATCACGATAGAAGTGACGATGGAGATGTGAAATGATATTCATTTTGGGGTTTTAATTGAAAATAAAAATCTCATTGTGTTTGTCTTCTTAAACCCGTAGCGTACGACAGTGTTTGTGATTAAATTAATCTGTTCCAAACAAACACCGTGGGTAGACTTTTTTCATAAGTAAACACAATTTAGATGCGACAGATGCATACACGAAATAACTGGACGTCACTGTGGAGATTATTTACCCATTTTGTTCACAAGTAATTTTTTACACAGAGTATATATATATATATATATATATATATATATATATATATATATATATATATATACATATTACATCCATCCATCTATATCTATCTATCTATACATCTATCGATCTATCCGTACGTACGTACATACGCATGCCCCCCCCCCACCCACCCACCCACACACAAGCACACATAGATGCATACCATATATAACAATCTTAACAACCTATTTCAGTTGTTACAACCACTCAGTTAGAAACACACTGACTTGATGTGTAGTGGTTTCAAGTAGAAACACTTAAGTTGTAGCATTCCAATCATTATCCATATGACAACTATAAAGGCCATTCATTGATCATACAAAAAATGCGTATCTAACAGTCTAAACGAAGACTTCATTGTAAGATTGTAGTCTTTTGGGCATTAATCTTGTCGTTCCTTCGGGTCAAAGTGTGAAAGGGTTGGAGAGTATATTCACAAATTTGATAACTGGATGAATCAAAGTGATTGATATACAATAATCTAATTGTAAATTAATCGTGTTAGAGTAATATAGCGTTAGTTTGTTTTTCTACGCTTACACATCACACGACTTGGCCTTATCTTATCGTAGTATATTTTACTAAAGCTTGTAAATTGCTATCTTATCAATTTATCATCGTAACGTATCTCTTTGACAGACGAATGCATACGAGGTACGACGGATATCATTAACGTCATGGATATCATTAACGTCAACCTTTCTCCAAGTGGTGTCGATGATTTACGGTTGTTTGTCAATGATCAATTACTATGCACACGTCTCTGTACAAATAAAAAGGTTACTTAAGATTGATACTTTTTATTGATACCAATTTAAACGACATATATCCACAATTCTACCATCAATCATCTGGTAAGGTCGGAGATGGGAATAGATAATACCAAGGGAAGAATGACCAACGGCTGTGACTCAATGAATCAGAATTATAAGCATCTTCGTCCTAAACGTTAGTAATGAATTCAGAGGATACATGACGAAATAGTATCTCGCCATTGCAGTAACTACATGGAGAACATGATAACAACATGTGACATCTGAAAGTATAGAAACATATAGGGTTAGCAAACAAATACATGGTTATAAACTAGTAATGTTGATTGAGGCGACCACAAGGTACCAATAAGCATATAGATTAACCAAACCAAGTTATGTAAAACACCATATTAAGTGGTGATTTGCTTTTAAAGTCACAATATAGACAAGGCATTATTTTCGGAATTCAGGAATGAAACACTATTAACAACCCATAGTCTAAGGGGTAAAGACTTACTGAAGTGATCGTATAGACAATCTACTGTAGATATGTTATACTCTCATGTTATGTAACAAAGGAAGAATTGTGTAATAATCAACATGGCAATTTTTGTGAACAAATCATTCAAGTTAAGAAACGAATATTTATTTATTTATTTATTTATTTATTTATTTATTTATTTATTTATTTATTTTATTATTGATTAATTGATTAATTGATTGATTGATTGATTGATTGATTGATTGATTCAGTAATTCATTTATTTATTTATCTAATTATGTATTTTTTTCCTCTCCATAGGCTGTAATCATTTATGTGGTTTTTTTTGGTTTTTTTTGTTTTTTTTTATAAATGTGGGATTTAGGCCGGTGACGCTTTAAGCGCAATAGAATAAAACATAACAACAAAAAATAAATATAACAATGTCTAAAAGAAAATATTTTTGCACGTACCAGATATGATTTAAAATTAAACTAGCTAATGATTGTGACTTTTAATATCAAAAATAATTTTCTTATGGACAGCGATGTTTTGTCATGGGGAAGAGACGCGTGCATTCACATACAGAAGTTCGTGATGTGACTTTGTGGTCATTTGTGCTTAGCTATTTGTGATTTAACAAATTTATTCACAAGATTAAAGGGGATACAGGACAAAAAAAAGCAAGAAAACGGACTGCAAAGAGTGGACAAGAGAGTAGTTAAATGGTGACACTACCCAATACTAAATGAAAGACTACATGGTAATAATAATAGTTAATAAAAACACCTGTAATTTGTTTATGAATGTTATTACATACAGGTCCGAAATTTCTAAAACTTGGAAGTGTTTTTATATCATTTGCAGCAGTAACACGTACTGCTTCCCAAGGAGAATTAAATTATCAAGTATCATTGAGAAATGGTTTTAACTAAACATCACTTTCTGGAGAGTTAGAGGGCAGACGTAAAATAACTTAAGACAGATGTAATCACTCAGTTTGTTTAAAACCCACTTCCTTACTTGCAATAAAACTATTCTATACGTCTTTTATTTATTGTGTTCATTTTTGCAATCACGCGGATCTGATCTGTTGTTTCACATTGTAGTTGTGTACATGTTGAAAAAACAGTCAAGTTCTCTTATTAATTTAGAAAAAAAGGCCTCATTCGATTTTGTCCAAAAGATGTACGTTTATCCATCGTTGAATAATTAGTAATTAATATATTTAACTGATAGTGGCCAGTTCGTATGCACTAATTTAACCGCGGATTTTAATTTGCAATTCAATCGCTATTGACAGCGTCTGTTCAAACATTCAAATGTGAGAGAGAACGGAAATAACCTTGGTAATTATGAGCAACAACTATCGTAGCGTTAAATAACAGGAATTGCCTCTTGCACTGACTGAAATCCAAATTATAGACTGTGAACACAAATAGAAATATAACAGCCACTGGTTCTAAATATGTCCATACCCTCATATATAGCTACCTACCGACACATACCCACCTACCTGCCTGCCTACCTCCCTCCCTTCCTGCTAAACTATCTACGAATCTACCCATGGACCTACCTACCTACATGTATATATATATATATATATATATATATATATATATATATATATATAACTCGGTGAGTATCAATCTGCTAAGACAGTGCTCTATACCGCAGTGGCAGAGCGTAATAGTTTTGGTAGTACTACTGGAACTCTTTCTTGGGTGTAACTCGGAGTTTCACGCATATTGCGATCATCAGACACTGATGAAAAAGTTCCAGTACTACCAAAACTATATATATATATATATATATATATATATATATATATAAAACTAACCATTATTAAAGCAGATACAAACTCCACACTAAACAAAAGAACTGAGTTGATATCTAAATGCCGACATGAGAATAAGTTTTATTTGTCCAACTTCAATAGAGCATCTATCACCTAAACTAAACCCGTTAACTAACAGAACATCAAAGCCCGACATGTAACAACCCGCCAATACCTACTTGTCCGCACCCAATACCTCACACAATAACAACCAACACCTTCACACACATATCACCAACCCACCAACACATAGACAATATTGATGATATTTCTATTGTCTGCACTCTATATACACAGCACACCCAGAAAGTAGAAAACAGTTGTCTGATGATCGCACTATGCGTGAAACTCCGAGTTACAACCAAGAAAGAGTTCCAGAACTACCAAATATATATATATATAACTCGGTGAGTGTCAATCTGCTAAGACAGTGCTCTATACCGCAGTGGCAGAGCGCAATAGTTTTGGTAGTACTGGAACTCTTGCATGGTTGTAACTCAGAGTTTCACGCATTGCGCGATCATCAGACAACTGTTTTGATGTTGTCTGATGATCGCGCAATGCGTGAAACTCCGAGTTACAACCAAGAAACAGTTCCAGTACTACCAAAACTATATATATATATATATATATATATATATATATATATATATATATATATATATATATATATATATATATACATATACATACATACATACATACATACATACATACATACATACATACATACATACATAGAATAATAAAATAAAAATGTAACTTTATTGCTATGTAACTTTATTGCAAGAAAGTGTTCCAGTACTACCAAAACTATATATATATATACATATATATATATATATATATATATATATATATATATATATATATATATATATATATTTACATACATACATACATACATACATACATACATACATACATACATACATACATACATACATACATACATACATACATAGAATAATACAATAATAATATATCTTTATTGCTATTTGCATAAAATACATCGGAAATCGACTTTCCACGTGCACTCATAAAACGGTAAGAAGTGTGTTGAAAATTGAAAACTAAATAGTGGATGAAAACATTGAAAAGAAAATGCAAGTGAAATGTAAAAGCAAGAGAGAAAATGAATGTATTACGTCAAAAGATTAAAACGCATATGCCACTACCAAGATAAAAAGAGACAAATATTTTGAAACTAACACGAATGGTAAAATATCCTAAGACTGGTTTAAAATGCGAATCGCATATGGATAAAAACTCTTTCTAACACTATCTGATTTCGTTTAGATACTTGTATGCCGCCTGCCAGAGGGTAACAGGTCAAACAATGTGTGTGTCGGATGACTGGAATGGATCTGGAATGATTAATTGTACGGATGGTAATTATGTACCGATGATTATCTGTGCTATCCAGACGACTCTCTGATCAACTGCATTCAACTCGTCGCTCGTGATGTTGTTAAATTCTGGCGGTGATAGCATACGTTCTAATTCTCCTCATAACAGTGTGGTAAAAAATGACTAAAATACGATTCATTCCATCTATCTTTAAACGTCTCAGAAAATAAACACGTTGTTCTGTTTTCTTTATAACTTTTTCATTAATTGCTTACCAAGACAGACGATTTGTAGGTTGAATACCCAGAAATACTGCGGAGAATATCATTAATTGTTCATGTTTTCATGTTCATGAATCAATAAGACAGTACAATATAGTTACGCATTGATTTAGTTTATATTCAGCGTTAATGTCTCTCTCCCTTTAAAAAACTTGCCTACAGAGGATTTGTTTTAAAACACAGCGGGTCGTAATGCACATAACATTGTAGGGTATATACCTGCTAATGGAAGTCAAACAAGTTTACAACTGAAGTACCTCTGTTCAATTGAATGACCTTGTAATCAAATTAAACAAATGTAATGTTACTCGAAACAAAGACGGTGGAGAGGAGTCTATTGTCAATATTTGAAGGACGGTGTGTACATATTGTAAATGGCCACATTGACAGTAGAGCTTGTAACATTAGAAGGAATTGTTTTATCTTTTAAAAGGGGTTAACGAAGGACACTTGTACCTTATCTATCTTATACACATAGTGCAGTGTACGTAAATCAAGTACTAACTGTATCCTAATATCTAGCACATATGTCATGGACAATATAATTATATTTTCACAGTAGTGCTAAGACTGTACGCATACGGATTATGTCAAATTGCGTCATTACAATGTCCAAATTGATTAAAATATTCATGATAACGTAACGTAAATATATGAAGCTGGATGAAAAAATCACAGTAACCCTAGAGGATCTGTGATTAAATTAAGAGTACGAAAATATTACGAAAATGTAATCGTAGCATATGACAGAAACAATTCAGAGAGAGAGAGAGAGAGAGAGAGAGAGAGAGAGAGAGAGAGAGAGAGAGAGAGAGAGAGAGAGAGAGAGAGAGAGAGAGAGAGAGAAAGAGAGAGAGAGAGAGAGAGAGAGAAAGAGAGAGAGAGATAGAGATAGAGAGAGAGAGAGAACACAAAAAATCGATATGTCCTGACGTCATACAGTTCAATATGTGAAGAACAGACTTTAGAATGAAAATATGAACTTTTTTTCCATCAGTACCATAGCAACATAACGCTCGCTCTCGTGAACTGTTGGTACACACCGGTTTTCGGTTGGTTTTCGGTCTTTCTTACAGTTATACAACTGAAAACTGTTTTTCATTTTTTTCAGCCTAGCACAGTTGTTTCATAGCATCTGTGTAGGCCATTCTCTTTTGGAAAAAGTTTGTTTAACGTTCAAGATTGCGGTAAAATTGGCCATAGGGAGGAAGATTGGGTATTTATTTTTTTATGTTTAATTTATAACACAATTTTATCGTGGCTTCCTTCTTGGACGATTAAACTGAATGTGAAACAACGCCTGTGTTTGTTACTCAATATATTGCAAAAACCTATAAATATGTGTACAGTGTTTGTAATTGAACGTACAATAACGACTAGTTTACACGTTCATTTATCTTTTTACTATACACTGCGTTACAAACACAGTCACAGTCATTGTTGTTTCACATTGATTCATTTCTTAAGTAGGAACACATGATAGGATTGTTTTATAATTCATTAAAAAATCCCAAATAAATATCAAATCCTCTTTCATATGCATGGCTACCGTAAAATCGTACATTACGAAAATAGTCAATTTAATGATACAAAGTACTACACCGGTATGTTCAACGCTCTTAAATTTTAAAAAAAGGAAAAAAAGAAGAAAAGATCGTCAGTTAAACTACGAAAAGGGTTGCTTGCTATTTTTTATATAGTAATAAACAAGTAAGTGATGATATTGATTATTTTACAATAACAAATAATGTTATACATATTTTTGTGACACGTCTAAGACATCTTGATTTTAGAAACTTTCCAAATATAGAAAGAAATACATGTATTTACAAATAAGATAAAACAACACTTAAATTCTGCTGCAGTGTACACTTATAAACAATAGGTTTTCATCAAATACCGATGTGGGCGCTTTTCATTTGTCAGCCATATTGGATACCTGAAAGTATCTGTTTGTTGATTATTTCTTTCTTATTTGTTACAGATCCAGACGTTTTTTCTTGTCATTGAAGAGTTTAAAGCTTACAACAAACTGAACACTAAGTAAAATATTAATTTCCTAGGGGTATTAAACGAATCATGAGACATCAAAACAACTTTGGATAACAACAGAATAGTTAATCATATTAAGGAATCATCAATCAAACGATAGAATCCCTTCAGGTCATTTTTTAATTGCCAATGTATCAATGAAAGTTCTTTATTCTCTAGTTTCGTCCCAACAACAAAATTATATATCGGTGTATTATATTAGGTATCTGTCTGGTGAAGATTGAGCGCGTAGTTCTACAGAAACTGACATTTCAAAAATCTAGGCTTTCTTATTCCAGAGGGAGGTATAATGAATATGAATCCAAAAGTCAGCAAATTCTGTGGAGTCATGGTTAATGTGACATTCAGAAATCCATTAAACCTTGTAACTTTTTTTTGTCTGTAAACTAATTGGTAATCTTCGGTATTTGATGCCTGATTTACCAATCCCCTTACCTTAGATCCATAGTGGCTTATCGTAATTCAGTCACTGGATTTAGTTTCGCCTTCGGCAAAGCTACTTTCAAGAACAAGCGGATTCAATTTTCTGTTATTTATATCTATACTTACAATCATCACCGATACTGTAATAAATAAGGATCGACGTTATATTTACTACTGGTCACTATCTCATGTCTACCTCTTAAATGTTAACGTTCATTTTCTTCACAGATCCTTCAAACATGTGCACTCTTACCACTCTTACGTCAGGTACCAATATCCCCGAACGTTAGTGGGGTGAGGGGGGGGGACCTCGTAATACATATAATGTTCATATAGGATTAGCTTTCCCCTTCAGCTTGCTCTTTTATACGTTGAAGTCATATACTTTTATTCCAACTTTATATTCTTATAGACATAAATTGCAACGCAAATGATTGGGTTATAAAAATGACCAATGCCATAAATGAATAAGTTGTTGTAAAGAAACAACATTCACACCAGTACTTGACGTGGAATTGCGTACATGGCTGATGACCTGGGAACAACTATTCAGCCCCAAGTCCGACAGCTCGGAGACGAGGTGCGTGCACCACAATCCTGAAAAGTGAAGTCTCAAACTCCAAAATCCACAAACTTAACAACAACAATTAACTTAGTATTGAGCGTAATGTGTTGTACATAAATTAGCATCATAGAACGTGTAACAACTCTTAATAAGAGTTGTCATCTTAGAATACTATTCGCGAAATGCAAGCATTGTTCTAAGTAATTTATTCATGACAGCTGAGTGTTCACAGTAACCTCGCGTCACATCTGATCACTGCTCTAATCTAAATCATCTGACATAACATTGTGGAAAGTTACGAATATCAGAAGGTTATGTTCTCTCATCAATAACAAAACGTTAGCATGAATAAAGCTGCGATTAGCATATTTATCCTTGTATATATGTACTCTATATTATTTTGAAACATAAAAATTAGGATCCTTGTCTAACATTTGTAAAATTTCTATAGTACACATTTACGCACGTAACTGAAACACACGTACCTATCTACCTACCTACAGACAGACAGACAGACATACATACATACATACATACATACATACATACATACATACATACATACATACACATATTCACACACACATACATACATACATACATACATACATACATACATACATACATACATACTTACATACATACATACATACATACATACATATATTCACACACACACATACATAAATACATGCATACATACATACATACACACATACATACATACATACATACATACACACATACATACATACATACATACATACATACATACATACATACATACATACATACATACATACATGTACATACATGTACCTACATACATTACGGCTCAATTCCTAATCAAAACGTGATTCTTTGAAATATTGATAGGCTTTCAAATGACTTTGATATTTCCATTTCGTTAAGCTTCGATAATTGCATCATTCCATCGACTGCCTTCTAAACAAATCGTCATAAAGAGTAAAAATGCCTGAGAACTTATTTTACTTTCTGATGCGTTCTGTTGTTCTCTATTGTGATATTTCCCAAAGCGTCAAACCAGATATGAATCTCGTTATAGCATTTACACATTGAAATTATAAATATATTATGATCTACGCACATTCATATTGAAATCCTACAACAGATGTATAATTAACTATTTATGAAAAATAAATGTCCTGATATTTTCATGTATAGATTAAATTTAACAAAATTTCTCACCATATATATGTGCAAGGCACTTCATACGACATTTATCAATTTCAAATATCCAGGTGCGCAATTCATGTGCACAATTTAGCACAGGGATGAATTTGATTTTGGGCCAGATATAGCGCAAGTGAACTTTTGAATTTAGATTTGCAGTAGTCACATGGCACAAAAATAGTGATAACCTTAATATTATTGTTTTCTGTGTAATTGTTGTGTAATACTGCCGTATCATTACAAAGCGAGAAGTCTTTACGTTATACCTGTGCGCTTCACGAAGCCTGAGTTTGTGTTTCTGTGCGCGTATTTTTTCAATGAATAATTTCCATATATGGTACAATTGCAAGCAAATGCAATGTTAGATTGGCAACAGTTTACGTCAATATAACATTCGACGTCAAGCAATTTGAGCGTGTTTGCGTTTGCGTTTGCGTTGGCGTGTAACTTTATCAAATATCTCTTCCGACTCACATTTTGTCACAGTAAATGATCTAAAATATTGATTCGAAATAATGTCATCTCAATCACTAACATATTGTGATCTAAGAAATCAGTTAGTAGCTTGTTATCTCTATGAATCTGATCTTATGTTTCCTTGACTACCTGCCATTTTGTTAGTCTTTGAAAGTCAAAGGATTGGGGCGTGGCGTGGCGGGGGTGTCGAAGTGCCCGGGCGAGAATGTCAGACTGCATCAAAATGTACGTATATAAGGCGAGAAAGTATTCGTATGCCAACTGCCGATATAATACTTTTTTAGTGCACTTAAATACAAAAAGACATGTCTTGAAAGTCTTGAATGACGCAAACATTATGCAATTGATTTAATTTGCATTCACCATTATGCATCACGTTAAAATCACGTGTGAAAACAAAACTACTATACAGTTAGAAGGAATCAGGATCCCACAGTACAACTGCAAATATTGAACCATTCAATGTTCCAATTGGTTACCCTGGCTAAAGTTACGTCTAAAAAGTCTCACAAAAATGAAATCTTAAACCTGTTCTAATAACGAGTTTCTCTGTATCGTTTATTACTAAGACAAGGTGAAATCTGAACAGTTGTCCGTTTGTTTGTTTGTTTGTTTGTTTGTTAGATCTTTTTTCTGTGAAATATTACGTATGTTATACTTGTACTCACTGGCGTATATGTTTGAGGTAAAATGCGTCTCGATGACAGATTGGAGTATTTTTGATCCATAAAATCACAAATTTTTTAAGAGTTTTTTCCGATATGTATTCTATATGTAATCAATACAGTTAGACTAGCCGAGTGAACAATTCAATATCACACTTTTGGGGGGTTGGTGCCCATAAATACATCCACATTCACATTCACATCCACATTCACATACCTACAGGGAGAACACCAATGCATATACCTAACTACAATATACGACGATTTTCCAATACCCATTCTTAGGTACAGTGCAATATCGTAAATAAGTAAGTATTTAATTTATAAAAGACTGAGTGGTCTCAACAAAACTCAACTCAGAAGGTGTTTCATAAACTCTAACAGGCTACCTTCCTGTTTATATTACACAACATCATCAGATCAACAAACAACAAATGATGGCGAGTTAACAGTGCTTTAAGATAACCTTTACATCTTTATAGAGGGTATAGTCAACTTCAGTGAGACATTCATTGCACAAGTGAATTCGAAAAGGTTGCCCAACTGTCTTTTATGTTTTCTCATCTGAAACTTGCAAATAATTAAGCGGGTACGGTTTCAACTCTTTGTGTACGACGACAAAATCCTCTTTGAGTAATACTCTATATAATCTCCACAAAGGAAATCATTGGTGTTTTGTATAAAGATGAATTATACATCAATTCATCTAATACTATCATTTTATGGTGGACTCTTCGAAATAAAGTATAAAGTATTAATGATGGCAAACGCAAGTCACTGAAGATTAAATAACATGAACATTAAGTGTTTTGTTGTTTCGAAAAGTAACAAAGTAACTTTATGAAAGAACTGTGTATGGTCCTTTGCAGTGGCCGGCTGTACATGCCGGCTGTACATGTGCAGTGCAACTGAGTGATTTTCACGTTCTCTTCTTTGCTTTGCATACAACACTTTTCGACACATCGTCTGCAGTTGAAATAGGATAAATGTGCTCAGATCTAGAACATTCACAAGTGTAAAAGTATCGATCTTTCTCAAAAGATTAGAGTTAGAAATCTGGTACAATTAATTTTTAGACAGAAGTAATTAATTTATACGTTGCACTTTCAGGTTCCATACGTTTCGGTACTACGATTTGAAGCCAGTTGAGTGCAAAACAAATCCCTGTCTAGTTCAATAAAAGTCTTCCCAAAATTGCTACATTGTATTATTTATTTGACTGTAGCAAAAAATCTTATAAACATGGCTACATGACATAAATTGAACTATAGTTGTTACATCTCATTCCACTGACATGTCTGAAAGAATGTACGCATGTATATGCTTTGATGACGATCTGTTCAGATAATGGTAATTGTAGCATTGACTAACAATAATGTTTCAATTCTCATACGCCAGGTAACGTCAGGAAACATTGTTATTAAGATTTATGTTGAGTCTGACGATGCATATTGCTGTAATGTTAGTCAAATTTGTGTCCAGCCAGATAGAAAACGAATTCTTTTTTCCCTTCACTGGTCATGAATAACAAATATCAAATTCTTTTTGATTTGATTCTATTTAGCCAATGTACGAACTGGCCCATGATGCGAGGTTATGAACACGCCATAACATATACATTCAAAGAAATGTGGTTGTAACGCAATCGTATCTTGAGAACAGTGATCATAATTGAGCACTACATTACAGCCCTATAAATAAGTTGTAATTTTTCCCTTAAAACAACGTAACAGGGAGAAAACAGGTCATTCCCGTACGGTGACTCAACTAACCTCACGTTATATGAATGCAACACATGATCAATTATTTGGAGCACATGGAATTAATGTAACGACAACTGACGAATTCACCGAAGAAAACATTATCTTAGATCTAAACTTCTCCAAGATTGCATGGTTTACAAACTAAGACTGACAGGTCTCGTACTCTTGAAGAACTTTGCACTGTCGTATTTGTTGTCAAATTAAATGCAACAGTAAGATCAATTGAATAACAATATTTAACACAAAATGCCGACTGTTCGGGAACACGCGTATGTATGTATGTATGTATGTATGTATGTATGTATGTATGTATGTATGTATGTATGTACATGTACGTGTATGTATGTATGTATATGTATGTATGTATGTATGTATGTATGTATGTATGTATGTATGTATGTCTGTTTACAATCCCTATGTATCAACCGAAAAGGAAAAAAGGAAAACCGCAATGAACGTAGAGGAATACAACAATAAATCTAAAACATACTGTACGGAAAAAATCACTGAATTCATTGCCGCTTACACGAGGGTTTTCACTCTGTTCTATCACATGTTCATCTCTTATTTGATAATTATTCTATAGCAACTATAAAACTCGCAATGTCGAAATACATGTACTCATTTAAAGGCCATCGATACAATAATTACTTTTATCACAAAAAAAGTATTATCAAAATTTTATCAGTTGTGAAAACGACGCCGTCATCTTAGTATGGTATTGAAAGTTTTATTAATAAGACCTATCACACCTAATCCCATCAATACACTAAAAATACGCCAATCACCAATTACAGTCTTCAGAAATTGATGAGGAATCCGGATATTGAAAAAAGTAATGAATATTATAGAAAACATTTTAATAGTTGATGTGATGATGGATTTTGATATTCTATGCTATATATCAGTATCGTATAACACGTCTTTTTATCGTGTATTTGTTTTCCATTTTACTTACTACATTGTTCTGCTATAGGAGAATCGAATTCTATTTTTTAAACGAAATTCTTTACAATCAAACAATATTTTGCGGTAAAGAAGCTGTTATCATTGAAATCTAGTACGTGTAGGGTCTCGTGGTGTCTCTTTGTAAACAAAACCTCCTGAAGTTACAGAGGGTTACATTATCACTAATATCAAGTACTCGGATATGCTAGGTCTAGAGGCTATCCGTAACTACAAAAGTGTTATCACTGTCTAGATTAGATTAGATTAGATTAGATTAGATTAGATTACTTTATTGACCAAAACGACTATAAAAAATCGGAATATGTCTTGGTGTTGCTAAAACGATCAACAGTACATGAAATACAGCATGATACACATATATACAGTACATACAATACAATAATACAATACGATAAAATACTGTACAATAAGGTAGAAATATATAATGATCACAACTCTAGCCCAGTGAGGTTCTGAAATAACATTTATATAATTCAAATGAAGACATCCACACTAGTAGGCATTATCACCATGTCTTTATTAATCAATCACACAATTCTACCCAATAATACGTTAGAGTTCATTTCTGGAATTTTACGTAATGTCCAAATAAGGTTAACTTGTCAGATAAGTATTTATACACTAGTTACGTCATTGTAACAGGTGTGGGTATACTCATTTGCATGAACAACTTTTTAGTTCATGATTTCTTATTCAGCAATACATGATGAAGAGAGACATTGATATTCGAAGCCACTGGTGTCCTCTAGTAGACTTACTTAGATGCAGTCTCCAGTGGATTTTTTATCTCATATATAGTGCGTTTGAAAACATACTGCAGTGGTTTTTTTTTTATTGATCATTGACATTCTGCTTTCAAAGATAATGGCATATAATTTAATGAATAAGTAACTTCCTTGAAGGAACAAGGTGACATAGAATCTCACCAAACATCTGCTCCACAGTCACAGTTGAAAACGTGAAAAGAGTATACTCCAGTTCGATATAGCCCGATTCAATACTAGAATACTAAACTATCGCTTTCCTTTCTTGTAGTCATTGCACAGCAATGGTGTTTTCAGGGTGGACACTGACCACAAAAGTAGAACAATCTCTCGATCTCTTTTTATAATAAAGACAGGAAACGTTAATTGTACAATTTGTCTGGTTCCACGGTTAAGTGAAATTTTCCAATAAAGTGCTGTTTTTCATAATATTGAAGAAATACAAAATATTTTGACGACCTTGAAGTAGTGTCCTTAAAGGAGGATACATCAAAGTATTACAGTGTTTTCTCGATATAAAAACAAAACAGAAACCCTTGTACCTTTACTGGTTTGTGAATGTGCGACCAATGAATGACGTAGTATGTAAACGTGTGCTCCAACAGTCAAGGACTTAAATGAACAAATGAAATCAGAAATGATCATGGTTTTTCCATGTGTATGTCTGTCTGTCTGTCTGTCTGTCTGTCTGTCTGACTTTTGTGTCGCATATCTATACCTATATCTATTTGTATATTCATCTTCCTATACACACAAATATATATATATATATAACACTGTAACTGACTTTATAGGACATACACAATTTGTTATGGTTAATGTATGTACTGAATTGTATTGAAATTGAAGTATGCAGTCGTAAGATATAGCCTAATTACCAAGAATCATTAATTATGTAAATTATTCATTAACACTGAAAGGTACATCAACAAGCTTTACAGGACATATGCGATTGTAATGGTTAATGTGTGTACTGAATTATATTGAATTTGAAGTATGCATTCTTAAGATATAGCCTAATTACCGAAAATCGTTAATTATGCAAATTATTCATTGACACTGTAAGGTACATCAACAAACTTGATAGGACATATGAGTTTTCTTATGGTTAATGTATGTACTAAATTATATTGAATTTGAAGTATGCTTTCTTAAGATATTGCCTAATTACCAAAAAATGATTAATTGGGCAAATTGTTCATTAATTTTTCAAGGTACATAAACGAATTTTATAGGACAAATGTATGTTGTTATGTTCAACGAATACACTAAGTTATATTGAAATTGAAGTATGCAGTCTTAAGATATTGCGTAATTAGTTGATTTCACTAATATGCAAATTTCTCTACTTAAACATTAACAGATCTGGCTCAAAACCTAATCAGGTCTAGCCATTACCCTAAAGATTATATATTTTAAATTTCATTACAATTGAGCCATCCGATTTTTAGAAAATGATGACACAGACACACACAGGCAGGCAGACAGACAGACAGACAGACAGACAGACAGACAGACAGACATTCCCCTTTTAATACCTCACGTACCCTTACGGGAGGTAAAAATAGAGATAGTCCAAAGACGTGTTGCAAGGTTTGCCCTACAGCGGTATAGAAATAATTTTAGTGGAGGTCAAATGCTTTCCGAACTTGAGTGGAAAAGCTGAAAGCCGTCACATTGCTAGTCTTAAGATGTTCTACAAGATTCAAAATCATCTTGTCGCCACTGATTTGCCATTTCAACCAAAACATCGAGTACGTCCCTAACGACCTGAAAACACCCCAGGCTACCACATACCAACATCGAAATACTATTAGCATTTGTATTCTTTCTATCCGCGCACTTGCAGAATTTGGAATCATCTCCCTGACACTTTTGTACACAAAAGAAGAAGAAGAAGAAGAAGAAGAAGAAGAAGAAGAAGAAGAAGAAGAAGAAGAAGAAGAAGAAGAAGAAGAAGAAGAAGAAGAAGAAGAAGAAGAAGAAGAAGAAGAAGAAGAAGATGATGATGATGATGATGATGATGATGATGATGATGATGGAGAAGAAGAAGATGAACTTTCAGTCTGCAATCTTCGAATTCGTTGAGCATAATATATATTTCATCTTAATAACAAAGAGCTTCAAACTTAGTCCTCCAAAATATAAGCCCTATACTCTTGGGTTAAACCAAGATCAAAAGCCAGACGTTTGCTATTAATGGTTATCTTAATGTATATATCCACACATTACTATCACGTACTGTACACAAGTATACCTAGTAATCCAAATCGTTTTGAGCAAATATCTTGAAAACAAAAGCTTGTTCGTTTAATTGAATAGTTATGTGCTGTAAAATATTTTGGTATTCAGCTAAACAGAAATATATAAATTAACATACACTCACGACTAAGACAGCCCCTTCCGTCAGGAATCGGCTGGGCTGAGCTATGAGCCTCATCAGTTAGCCTAGGTCAGTACTAAGAATTAACAGGTTATCTGTGGACGTTCAGGTATGACTGGTTGCTGGCATCTCTCATAGCTACTGACGCCAGATTACAGATTACAGGTTTCAATTGAATCTTACATTTTGAATGATATTGAAGCCATTTTAATGTTTAGTGTTCACTGGCTCTATTTGATACCGTCATGGGGAAGACAATGAGAAACTGCAAATTCTACTCTAAGTCTGAAAAAAACAATATTGAAAAAAAACAATATTGTAATTTTTTGTTACATTTTGTCTAAAATGAAAGTATTGCAACTGGATGCAGACATGCGTGCGCAAATGTTTTTGAATTGTCTGTATTGTGTCTGCATGGTGGCAAGTTAGTTCATTTAATTCAAACAAAATAAACTGTATTCACCTAATCTTGTTATCTTCTGCGTAGCATCTGCATTGTTTCTGATTGTTTCTGCACCGTTGTGTAAGATAGAGCCAGTGAACGCTAACATGACATAGGCAGATCCTTGTAGTTACACTGTACGTGTATCGTACCACACGTGATTGATACATCATGATAAGGTGATAATGGCACATGGTTGCTCGTATGAAAACAAGACACACCAGACAAATCTCCAAGTCAATCAATAGATTGTCTCTTGTTACGGTAGAATACGCCTCGGACACAAATTTTAATGATTAATAAAAGTTCTTACGATCTCTCCAATTTTGGCCATAAAGAAGTTTGCTTCGAATGTTTTTGAAATAGTAAAAGAGTTATCATCCTAATTTCAAGTAAATACACACTATTATACTTTCACGTAGAAGTAACAAACTATTTGGCGGCCATATTGGATACTAAACATTGTATACGTATTATTGCTGATGTATACACACACGACAGCTGGCATACACGTCTCCGATTTCTCATTCCTCGGGACAACAATGGGAAAACTATTTCTGTTTCCCTGATGAGTAGTCGAAACTCTACATCCGTATTCACTCCGATTTCTTGTTTACCTATACATGTACATCCTGAATTAATGAGGCTGTCTAATCTCGGTGTCCCACATATTCAACCCGAGGACAAGACGAAGTGGGGTAATGTGTACCAGTGTGTGCACATGCGTGTGCGTGTACAAGTGAAAGAAAAATTTCTGCACTTCACTCCCTGTCTTGGAAACGTAAGTTATAAAATACCACTCCCACTGTGAATTTTGTGTGGATTGTGCATGGATTTTACGTGGATTTCAAAAGAGAAATCGTGGTTGTTTTAAGTAATGGCCTTATTAGCAACCACATAGTATGTGTCTATGGTTGCAACTTTCTTCAAGTATTTTTTTTCTGCAATCCATATATTTGTTTAGAAGTGTGCTGTGTTACATTATAATATAGTTTCAATATCAAAACAATGCTGTCTGAACTACATATTGATAACGTGCGACGCGATAACGACATTTCTGTTTTTATTAGCTTACGAGACATACATGACATTTCAACGCTCCAGATGTTCTTAAACATGTTGCAGCTGTGTCATAAAACTGCTTTATCCATTGGATTGATCAGTGTCTGTTAATGAAGCTATTATTATGGAAGCCTGGTGATATCTCAGCACAGAAATAGTATAATATCAAGTTGCTAACCGTAGGGTGTTACATACACGTGTTTCTGCTAAAGGCTTTCGCACTGTTTTTATGAATATGAACAGAAACGAGCTTCAGTAAACTATTAGCTCCGTTCCTAAGCATACTACACCACATTCACAATACATGTCCTTTCCCCAAATTATACGTACAATGTTAGCCCATTACATCTAGATCTATGAATTCCCTGCAATGCAGTGGGAACTAAGCTCCCACCTTAATGTTTTTTTTTCTTCAAAATTATACCTCAATACATCCGCCTCGACTCACCCAGCCAGCCACTTAGTTAAAAACTGACCGGTCCCTATATGGCCTATCTAGTTAACTACTTTATCGTCTTCGGATTTCTCATCTGAAATGGGGAAAATAGTCCCTGGGCTTACCAATCAAAACATTATATGGTCTAATATCTAATCAGCTACTGGAGACAATTCGCAATCTTTCCAAAGGGAAGCAATTTGTTTCACTTCTTTCGCACTAAATTTAATAACCAGTTAATTGTATATATATCAATAGGATCTTGGCTCTAATCACCACTACTAGATCTAATTCTAATCTGAGCTTGTTGCTGGAGTTCTAACGGATGCACTTTCATCTTATCTTTTTTTTTACTTTCACCTTTCAATCTCTCGTTCTCTTTTTCTAATTGAAAACACTACGATTTCTTTTTTTTCTTCAAATCTATTGCCAATTCTACTTTATTGCAAAACAGATCAACTAACCATAATATACTGTTTTTTTTTTTGTTATAATTATAATATTTTTGAAAGTGGAGTCAAACGTTGATAGTCAGTAACTGTTAATTGTCCTCTGTCCTATACAGTTATGTGTAATTTGGTCATGTTGTAAAATATCGTGAAGCGTTGGAAAGCTGAGATGGCTTGTATATGTACGCTATAGCGAGCGATTGACAGTTGTGCCAGGTTTGATTGAAATTGCTTCATTGGAGTCTTAGGTGTGGCTGACCACGGACGGACATGGGTCATGTATATATCCAGGGTGTGCGGGGCTAAAATCAGTGGGTTTAACCAGTTGATTCTAATAAATTATAGTTAATGTAAATATGGTGCTTATAGTAAATAAAGTGCTTAATTGCTAATACAAATAAAGATGAGGATGGTGAATTTATAAATCACATCGCGGTCTAATAAGACAATCATATCCGTTATGCAGGTGATGTAACATGTACCAATTGCCAGTTTGATTAGAAACAGTCATACAAAATTGGATAAAAAATTATCTTAACATTAACTCAAAGATAAAAAAAATTCCATCATCATTTCCATGCCTTATCCAATGTGCATATAATGTTGTAGCAATGACTTAATCCCGAGTTTCCTATCATTTTAATTTAGTATATTCAATATGTTTGCGTGTTCCATGTTTGATGATATATCATTATGTACTCCATTAATTAGGAATGCAACTACAGAGTGAAATTTTCCATTGAAATGTACATATGTTCCCTTGCTGAACCTCTTTTGAAAAATAATGTGAACGGACTAATATAAAATCCGGTTTGACTAGATGATAGGGAGCCCGGGAAATTACTTTCTTTGAGTAAGGATTAATCGTGCAAATATGCTGCATATGATGACATATAAATTCACTAAATCACCACACAGTAAATTGAAAAACTTCAGAAGAAGGGAGAATGCGCCTACACATATTCTGTGACACGAATCATACAGTTCAAATACAATGTATGCAACGATGATATTGTGTACGGATTACAGTACATTTGGCATTCGTAAATAGTTAGTATTAGAGAATTTCTGGAGAGATTTGTTTACAAGGGGAATTGCAGTGATCAACAAGCAAACAAATACTCCTTCATATCTGCAGGGCTGTCGACTAATCACAAAGCGAGATGGGTGACAGGTTACATATACATGAGATCTTCTGCTAGTGTGACATGTTCGACACCTAGATACATACAAATCGTTTATATAAAAACATTAAAATGCTACATATAAACAAGCAAATGACCTGCATCATATAGAAACTAATAACAAATTGAACATGTTACAATTTAATATAGCAAAATGTGATTAATAAACCTTTTGTGACATTTTGTCAAAATGAAATGATCTTATGCACTATATGTATAGACATAAAATGCAGATGTCAAAATCTGCAAAATGTACTTTATAAATATAAAACTTCGACGAAACAAATTTATGGAAAGAACGAATACATACATACATACATACATACATACATACATACATACATACATACATACTTACATGCATGCATGCATGCATGCATGCATGCATACATACATACATACATACATACATACATACATACATGCATACATGCATGCATGCATGCATGCATGCATACATACATACATACATACATACATACATACATACATACATACATATGTACAACGATCGTCCCATATCGGCTCTAACATAACATACCATCCCTTTTCCACTAGAGGTAAGAACATTATATACAAGCATTTTAGTATCTTATGTTCTAATAGGGTTACCAATTCATTATTTCCTGAAGCACTTTTAACAGCTTGGCGTCCTGCTACAAGTCTTAGAGATATGGTGGCCCATACAGAACAACATGGATTGGAAGTTAATGCTGGTTCATTTCCATGCGATCGTACTCGATGTGGTACATGTTGTTTCATTATTAATACTAATCATGTTTTTGGCCGTAAAAACAGTGTGGCTGTTACGAGTAGATTTACTTGTATTAGCACTAACATAGTGTATTGCATTACATGCCAGAAATGTGTTTTTATATATAGGTTCGACTGTACGTAGGCTTGGTGATCGTTTCATGGAACATCTCCGTCTGACCAGACAAAAGAATCATAACTATCCCGTATCTATGCATTTTATTACCAACGATCACAGTGTGTCTGTCAGATATGTCTATTTCAGGAACTTGTAAGGTTTCTGGCGATGGGAAACTATAGAGGTTGAAGGAAGAGGAAATCATTTTCCGTCTCAGAACGCGGGAAACCCTTGGAATTAATAGATTATTCACGTCATTCCCAGCCTAATCACGCTTGTTTATATTTCAGACGTGTTCTATGGGGTTATATTTGGTGCTTGCAAATATTAGAACTTTTCACACATATATAACCATTAATTACGCGCGGTTGTCGTTCTGTTCCATAACATTCAGATATATTCAGGTGTTTACCTAGCTATATGCCTTGCCTTTCAATACCTTTAAAAAGAATTTTTATTCGAAACGTCGGATTACATCTATTTATTCGGACTGTCTCAAAGTTCCTTATGCATTTCTTTCTTCATACATACATACATACATACATACATACATACATACATACATACATACATACATATAATATACATACATACATTAGCGCTCAGTTCCTAGTCAAAATGCTAGATGTGATTCTTTGAAATATTGAAAGGTTTCATGGCATAAACTACGTTATTGTTGTTTTGTAGTTTGTGTCCGAACATTATTATTGTTGTGATGTTTTGTCCTCTGAACTCGGTTGTCGTTATCAAGTGTTTGCAGATAGCATATCGTTATGCTTTACCTTGGTGTGATCCTGATATCCTGATGTGTGTGTTTTCTTGCTTAGTTAGGTGGTCAGAGGTTTTATTTTATGCAGTTACATATGCAAACAGTAAACTATTTCTGGACAAGACGTTTCGCTAATGGGTTCGCTTGGGCTTACTGAGGCAGCTCAGTAAAATATGAACGTGAGAAATGTTTTTATTATATATGTAAAGTTTCAATATTTATTGCGATTTGCTTTATTTACCTACCTGTAATTTATGTGATAGGTGATAACCAACAATTAAATATCTTTCTATATGTGTGTACATCATAGTGATGCCATATCTCATTACAGATTTAGATGAAGGAAAGAAACACTTCTTCATGACACAGGCTACAGGTAAATGTGAGAGTTCAGATATCTTCTATTTTGTGAAGTCATGAAAAATTAAAACAAATGTCTCATTATACAATGTATGAATATTACTTGTTTTAAATATTGTACGCGACATTTACCTACCTACTTTACAACATACCCATTTCAAGAACAGTACTTGTTCAAAATGCGATTAGAGGTTAGATTACTAGTAATTCCAAAGCACAAATTGTCGTGAAATTTAGCCTAAAACGCCTGGAATTGTTCTATAATTAGTTCCGATCCCACTAATCTAATCATTATCTGTTGCAGTAGTTTGAAAAAGAACACTCGTTTTCTCAATTGAATGTAATTACAAAAGTATAACTATAAGTTTACAATTGTGTTGCCATGGTAAGCAATCTTAATGTGCGCAAATAATTTTTTTGATTGGCGAAAGGATCATTTTATCATATTTCGTCAGGTTAGATCATGTGTGGATAGTAACAGACTCCTATATGTAGCTAACACCTGTTTGATAACCACTTGCAAAGTAAAGATGTTGTTGTATTATGCTTGAAGCGCAATATACTTCATAGTCTTACTAGTGGGTTTTCACCTAAGCATAGACGAACGATATATGCAAACAATAAACTATTGGTATGCAAATATGAACGTAAGTATGAATAGATGTCATTGTCAAGTATAAATCAACTGAAATCTCATTAATCTATTGACAATATTTTACGTCTTCAGCGCAAATTGGGCGAAAGATCAGAGAATGTTCCCTTTGTCAAGTATTAAATTTGCATTTCTTTTATCACAAGCTTGTCAATACATTTCTTGTACACCTGTTTGCAGGCGTTAATGAACGAACAGAACATGCTTGCAAGATTGAGACAAAGGAACCCCTTCCGAACCTTTCCGTGCTGACTCTGTATTACTAGCGGACAAGATCTATCGAAATGAATATCCTCTGCTGACGGGTTTCCGTGCAAATCAAATAAGAATAAACATGGAGTATCGAAGACGGTTTAATCTGCTCCATGCAAGTTACAGAGTACAAGTTGAACATACTCTTTCTTATTTTAAAAGTTTGTGTGTTCATCACTACATTTACCGTCATCATGCAGCGCTGTTTTTTTCTGTTGTTGCGGAAGTGTGTGGAGCATTTGCTGAACGCCATATACGAAGAAGCCAGATCATTTGTTAAAAGTGTTTTGACAAATATGTGTGCACCGTACCCTCAACTCATTACTCTATTATCAAATTCTAATTAGCATCTGACATTGCAATCGAGAAAATAAATTAATGATGTGGTAAACTCATTTTACTCAAATATACCACTCCCACATTTCTCTCGGCATCATGTCCATAGTTTAAAACTTGTTTCTTTTTCGTGATTGGAAAATCTTTATCATATATTCATAATTTGTAACATAATTCAAATGTCTGATAACTTGTAGCCAAATCAACACAATAAACCCCGACTATTTGAAGAGTACACCTTCTGTCACGTCTAAGATTTCGAATTTAGTTTCGCACCTGTTCATTGGTGTCAAACACCACAGTTTTCTATCAAAACTATGGAATAATTAAATAGTGTTGTCATGAACACTTTATGATTATTAATACCTTGATATCCAGTCATAAAGGAGGTACATTGGGTCTCGTAACAGTGCTCATCGACAATAACCACCAACGTTCTGGGCCCAATCGTCGATTACGTCATGACTACATCAACATTTTTTTAAAGTTTCATAATTATTATATTTTTGCAACACTTTTGGAGTAGAGATCGATGATTTGTTCCCGGTTTCTTCGCCCCATTGGCTTCATGCATTCACAGGTAAGTTACTTGTGTAGACTGTGAAAAAATAGAAACAACAAATATATTCTTGTGCATATAAAATGCGACGTATAAATCGACGAAAACTCGTTGTCTATTGACAATATTTAACGTCGACGAATTTCAAGTGGATGTATTCAAATTTTAGAACAAAAACAGACGAAAACACATTTAGAACGAAAGCCGACTAAAAGCCATTGTTATGCAAATGCATGGACTGGTTGAACATCTCATTACATTAATTTGCTTGCCAACGTCGTAGTAGTTACGAGTAAACTAAACAGCTGGCGACCAGGCGGGGTTATTAAAACAACATAATGTGAAAGCGTGCTGGTAGTATAATACATTTTATTCGGATATTCGACAAGACTGAAATAAAGTTCGACACATTCGCTTCAGATTTGCTTCGTCTCTTCATTAGTAGTGCTGGTATACTAGTGTTTATGGTTGACAAATTGAATCATGGTATTTTATTTCTGACTGGCAATTTCAACTAAAATTGGATCTCAGCAAGACACCAGCATATGATTTAAAATTTAAAGATATATGCTGTATGATGAATAAAATTGTACGATGGATATAAATTATAATTAAGGGACGATCGCACAATGTCACACAAGCCTAATAACCTTAAGCGAACTTTACTCGTTTAGAGGGAGGGTGTCTGGCGTCAATGCGATTGCTGAATTTCAATCATTCTCGCACCTGTAACCAATTAAATTTCGACGGAAAATGTTCACGCCTTCAATGATAACAGCTTGTATTTACTACTGAGATGTTGATAAGTTGATAAAAACGTACTTCTTATGTGAGATGTAGCGCTGGGTTTCTGGTAGTATTTTAATGTGTTGACAATCATGTTTTTACATTACATCGCTCATAGTGGTGTGACCGCCATTGCTTTCACCATATTCTACATACATGAACCTTTGATGTCGCACTTGTGAACGTTCGTTTAGGGACCCGGATTGGGGAAGGAGTTTGACCTAAATAAACTATGTTTGTTTGTTTGTTTGTCTGTTTGTTTGTTTGTTGAGCTTGTAAGACATTGTACGATCGTCCCTAGGTTAAAACTAATCGTCTTCTCTTTTTCGCAAACATTTGATCAACATTGCTACATTTTGTTGTCTGATTCAACAAATACTTTGCTGACATTGCCACATCTTATCATTCGGTACGATAATCTTAGGCGCAAAAAAATGTTTGGTTCCTCTTAACCGACCCCACCTACTTTTTCACGCTGACCCTAATTTTTTTTTTACGTATTCGAGAAAGAAAAATAAAATCGCGAAAAGTGTGAAGTTTCGCAATTAATAGTGGATGCGGAAACTGACATCAACTTGAAAAGACAATATAAAACTGTTCTTCCAATCTGTAATGGCTGTACATCTGATGAGAAGCTTAAGAAACCATTAACAAAGAGACCGTATGGAAAACGGAAAAGATAACTACCTGAACTAGACACCCACATACGGAAAATAAATGTAAGAGAACCCCCACCATTCTGAAATTGAGCGTAATCGGAACCACACATTTTTTTTATTAGGCCTTATAGAATATAGAACATGGCTACATTTTTACCTCCCGTAAGGGTACGGGAGGTATTAAAAGGGGAATGTCTGTCTGTCTGTCTGTCTGTCTGTCTGTCTGTATGTATGTCTGACTGTCTGTCCGTGTGTGTGTGACTGTGTCATCATTTTCTAAAAATCGGCTGGCTCAATTGTAATGAAATTTGGAATATATAATCTTTAGGGTAATGGCTAGACCTGATTAGGTTTTGAGCCAGATCTGTTAATATTTAATTAGATAAATTAGCATATTAATGAAATCAACTAATTATGCAATATCTTAAGACTGCATACTTCAATTTCAATATAATTTAGTTTATATGTTAAACATAACAACATACATTTGTCTCATAAAATTCGTTGATGTACCTTACAGCATAATTTGCATAATTAATTATTTTTGGTAATTAGGCTATATCTTAAGAATGCATACTTCAATTTCAATATAATTCAGTACACACGTTAACCTTAACAATCGCATATGTCATGTAAAGCTTGTTGATGTACCTTTCAGTGTTAATGAATAATTTGCATAATTAATGATTCTTGGTAATTAGGCTATATCTTACGACTGCATACTTCAATTTCAATACAATTCAGTACATACATTAACCATAACACATTGTGTATGTCCTATATAGTTAGTTGATGTACCTTGCAGTGTTAGTGAATAATTTGCATAATTAATGATTTTCGGTAATTAGGCTATATCTTAAGACTGCATACTTCAATTTCAATACAATTTAGTACATATGTTAACCATAACAAAGCGGATATGTCCGATAACATTTTTGATATAGCTTACAGTTTTAATGAAAGATTTGCATAATTAATGATTTTAGGTAACTAGGTTGTATCTTAAAAATGCAAGCTTCAAATTTCGTATAATATGATACATATGTCAACCATAATAATACGCACCTGTCCTATGAAGTTTGTTGCTACAACTTTTACCTTTAATGAGTATTTTGAATAATGAACGATATTCAGTAATTAAGCAGTACCATACACTCTTACATACATTAACCTAAGAAAGCATGCTTGTCCAAAAACAAAGCCTGTTACCATTGTTTTTTTTTAATTTAATGAGTTATTTGCATAATTAGTGATTCCCTTACGGCAGGCATTCAGTTTAAATCTGGCTATGTCTGGTTTAAGACAAATAAAAATCGAACTAACATTATTACATTGTATTGTCTGTCTCAACAAACATCTTTCTAACATTGCCCAAACTTGTTTTCTGGTTAACAATGTTTCTAAAATTATTACATTCTATTGTCTGGCTAGACAACAATCTAAAATTATTACATTTTAACGTCTGGCTAGACAACGATCTTACTAAAATTAAACCTTTGTATCGTCTGGCAGGATAACAATCTTTAGTTACTAATCTTGCTACATTTTTATTGTCTGGCAAAATAACAATCTTACTGAAATTACTACATTATATCGTCTGGTTAGACAACAATCTTACTGAAATTATTACATTTTATAATCTGGATAGAATACAATCTTACTAAAATTACTACCTTTTATCGTCTGGCATTTAGTTGTTACATTTTAATTCATTGGCATGTCTGATAATCGTCTCTTTATTATGTATTTTATTTTACGAAGATCTGATAAAATAATGCTACGGTAGCTCACACACTCGCAAACAAACAAACAAACAAACAAACACACACACACACACACACACACACACACACACACACACACACGTCAATGTTGGTAAGTGTTTTCATGCCAGGCGACATATACAGTCACTGTTTCTGAAACGGAAATAAATAACTTTCAAGTAATATCTCTCGTGACTATCGTGTTATCTTAGAATGAACCAGTCACAGAGATGTCGAGCTTCTATCTCAGTATTTATATGAACATCTAAGTAATGATAGCGCAAAAATTAATCAACTAATTGGGATATCTTGGGAGTTCTTGCAGCGAAAGCTAATGAAGTATCTTGAATTAGATAATGTTTTCATGATTATAAGAAATTCCGTCATGCGATGAACTTTGTTTGATAATTGGCAATGAGATTTTGCTCACGAATAACACCAGGAAGGCCTACACTATCGAATTTCATTAGTCATGATGGAAAAGAAGTACTTAATGATGGTATGACTATACAATTTGCGAACAGTTCACTGGAATTAGCCGGATATCATGGACACCACTAATTAAAATTGGCGTCATTAAAAAATATGATCACGATTCCTTTTGAGTCCGCACACATATAGCGACAGCGTCTATTTGTTCAAATTCAGGCATCTCAGCTGGTGGTCAATAACCGGGAAAGCATCAGAAACTAGATTTGACGTGTAAAGATGAAAAAAAAATCCAATGAACTTACTTAACAAACAAGTAGGGAGAAACAGTTAGTATAGTATTTCTCACAAAAAGAATAAGTAATTTCCCGAATCTCACAAAACATGACCAGAACATCATAACCGTTGAAATACATTGAACGATAAAAGGAATTATTTTTTATTAATAATGCTTTAACGTTCATTGATGTGGATATGCGTGATACCCCCCTCCCCTCTTCCGCCCAAACTTAGCCGACATATTTCAAACTACATGATTACAAGTTAGGGACCGGACAGAATTTACGGCAGGGGGGGGGGGGCTGGGGAGAAATTATCTCTGACTTGTTTTTTTTCCTGGCCCTCCCCCCCATCCACTGTGACCAAAATTTCACAGCCCCCCCTTTCAAAAGTATAAAAATTTCATGCCCCCCCCAAAAAAAAAAGAAAAAAGAAAAAAAAAAGTGCACAATATCCTGCCCCCTACAATAACTAAAAAGAGTACAAATTTTTTTGTTACTGTAGCACAACTGTAATATTTCTTTTGGTACTACTATTATGTTACTATTTCAGCCCAAACAACTTAGTAGTTGTAGAGGAAGTTTTTTAGAAAACAAAACAAAATAAAACATTTTGACCATACATGTAATCATACACATGTGGTATAATCTTGTTTATTTCCCAACTAGACACCATATGTAGTCATCACTTAATACCAAGGCATTTGATGTGGTGGTTTTAACTGTCATTCACTGATACATACACAGAAACACAGACACAGAGTAAACACACATTCACATTCGTGATTTGTGAAAAACTGTAGTGGGGACATTTGTGGGGAGTATCTAAGGACATCACATCACCTACATAGTGTATTCAAATATCTATTTATACTCATAACACAATAACTATCTAATGTCAGACATTTGTGATGTCATGAAGTGCTAGCAAACTAAGGATTTTATGCACACTGAGGTCTGACAAATATAGCTTTCACATTCCTACACCAAATGCATTACCAATACACATGTAAATGTAAGACATTTGTGACTTCATGAAAGTGCAAAGAAATTCAGAATGTTGTGGAATACTTAGATGTAATGAATATGCTTTCAGTTCCAAAACCATACATATTTAAACCTATAGTGTCAGGCATTTGTGACTTCATGATGGGGACAGCAAATTCAGAATTGTATTCAATAAACTGTACAGTGATCAGATGAGTATATACGGCCAGAAGGCAACGACCAAAGTTAGTGCAAAGTCACTGATGAAAAAACACTTAACACCACGCAGACATCTAAATGCTTTACAATATTTAGTACAGATAGATCCATTTGATGATGCTGAGGAGGGAAATAGTTTAATTTCACTGGTTTTAGATAGAAAGAAAGACAAGTCTTGCCTCACATCTTCAGACTCTAGTGAGTCTGAGAGTGAAACTCAAGAATAGTGTCAAGGAAAGAAATAAAACACCTATCTAAATTAATCTGGCCAGACGTTTTTGTATTTACATTTTTCACCAAAAGGTCACTTTTTAATCACATAAATTACAGGTCCTATGCTATTATATTATATATACACAGAGTAAACACACATTCACATGCGTGATTTGTGAAAAACTGTAGTGGGGACATTTGTGGGGAGTATCTAAGGACATCACATCACCTACATAGTGTATTCAAATATCTATTTATGCTCATGACACAATAACTATCTAATGTCAGACATTTGTGATGTCATGAATATATATATATATATATATATATATATATATATATATATATATATATATATATATTATATATATATATATATATATATATATATAGAGAAGGACCTGTAATTTATGTGATATATATATATATATATATATATATATATATATATATATATATATATATATATATATATATATATATATATATATATATATATATATATACATATGTATCCTTGATGGTAATTACACACTGAACCTGTTTCCACAGTGCTAAAATGTATGTATGTATGTATGTATGTATACATATGTGTGTGTGTGTGTGTGTGTGAACAACTTGGAGTATATAAGAGTAATTCAGGGTGTATCAAATTAATCTTGAGTAGTGTTTTTATGCTTCACTAAATAGGTACATACAAACGTACACACTTCCATTTTAATACATAAATGAAAGTGTAGACATTCAATATTAAAGGCGATATCAAGTGCTATCTCATGCAATGCTAAATTTTCCAACATATTAATTTTTTTCAATGACAAAATATTTTGCGCCCCCCCCCTTTCAAACCATGAGAATTTTCATGGCCCCCCCTTCAAGCCTCCCATTTTTTTTCATGTCCCCCCCCCAATTTCTCCCCAGCCCCCCTGCCGTAAATTCTGTCCGGTCCCTTATATTAAGCCTGTGGTGGGTTACTACTTTTATCAGTTTCAATTAATTGTTTTTTCCGCTGTCGCGACCGGCTATCGTTCATATGTTATTGCTTTTTATTTTTCGATGCGATACAAAACAGAAAATGGCATTTCAACCTCTTGAAGATTGTCAAGCTCATCCTTGCTACTAACCATAGCAATATCAACGTAGTAACATTAAATTGTGGACGACTATAGATAAACCCAGGACTATGACAACATGTATCACATGTTTTTATCGATTCCGTTAGACGCCAATATTTGTAGAGCGAAGGAAGGGCGAAAAAATCAGCATAGTAGACAAAACTAGCGTACGCGATCCAATGCCATCACCCCCAACCCTTAAACAGGCAGACTTTGCTTCCGTACTTGCTCATGACACAGACTGATCATGAGAGAATACTATGGAAGACCGGTGAGAACAGCGACCTGCGAGTTGCACAACTGCGACCTGCGAGTTGGAAAACTGCGACCTGCGACCTAAGAGTTGCAAAACTTCCACCTGCGACTTGTCAGCCTCGATTTCTCATTTTCTCGAAATTCTAGAGATTAGGGTATTTATTGTCGATAAGGACGATTTGGCCAAGTGGAATATGCCATGCAGTTTCGTCCCGACACGGAGGGGCCTCGAAAAGCTATCTTTATACAATCCCATGAGCCAGCTATATTTACCGTACTGTTCGTACGTACTCACGAAGTAATCTGTGACCCGTGAGTGTGACCTGGCGTTGGGTCAACGCACCCTCTGTGGAATAATAATAATCTTATCAGTACACATGTATGTTTCGCTCTTGCAAGTGTTGTGGTCGAAAATATATAAAATGACTGTGTTATGCGTAATAGACTCAAAGTTACATTCGCCAATGCAATGAGTTGAATGATGCACACAGCCTCGGCACGGCACGGAATATACTTCCTGATCTTGAAGGCGCCCCTAAAATAACCCCAAAATATCCTAAAGTAAAATAGAACAATTAAGTCGCAGTTTTGCAACTGGCAGGCGCATGTCGCAGTTGTGCAATACGCTGATCGCAGGTCGCTGTCCTCACCGGCCTTCCATATACGGAGTTAATCAATCTAAATTAAAACCCTACTTAAACGGAGAGGAAAACGCTGTTCAAAAGATACGCCTAAATACCCAGGAGGGGAGCATACACAAAGTTTGTTGATTTCTTGATGGAAAGAATGTTGGAGTAGACGGAAACCTAAAAAAAAGTAGCCTTTGATGTTCCTTGACTGATGACAGGGCTGACTGATTATTTATATTGTGTTTCATGTCTCCATCCAATAATACATGCTAGTAACAGTATGCCAAAAACCAGACGTCTCTCTGAAATGATGAACTGGAAATGTGTACATGAGGCGAATGTAGAAACGAGTATATACAGTGCAATGCAGGTCACTGTTCACTCTCTATGTTTGATACGACACCCACAGAAACCAATATTTTTTTCTTTCTATAATTTAATAAACTTTACATTGTACCATTTGAGATAACAAGATCGCAATCACCATGGCTGATCAAAAAAGCTCTATATTGTTTTCGCAATTCAGTGTAGCAATTAGTCAGCAATATTTGATTGACAGGTACAATATTGATTGACTATACAATCTTTCAAAATTTAGTGATAAGAATATCGATTTTCTTTCGGACCTGGAGCACACTGACCTGGCGAGTGCGCCATGGCAAACATTACCAACCCCAGTCGATAGCATGACTAGTTGGTAAAATCTACGTAATATTTCGAATTTCCCGGAGGCGCTTTATTTGTCACATATAACTTTGATAAATTGAATATTTCATTATTTTGGTAAAAATAAATCCTATATCAGTCAGTATGTATTACGTATAAGGGAGCATTCAGTAATTACGACGGGGAACGGGGGGGGGGGGTTCAAGCCCTGTCCGTGGCATAAAATGTGACTCTCCCGCAACTTCCTAGCTCTTAAATATGGCCCTCAACCCGTTCAAATATTTCAAAGATATAACATGTTTAACACCGCTTCCCTGTGGTGTAGTCGTCAGAGCTCAATATTAGTTAGGATGTTCTGGGTTCGAATACCACTAGAGACAGGTAATTTTTTTGTAGTAAGATCCTACTAAATTGCTAGTTTGTATGATTAAATCAGCTTATCATATATGGCTCGGCTGAAAGCCAGAACTCCCAAAGACTAGATGAGCGCACAACTGACAACATTAGGACTGAGGTCAACATCTCCACTCTACCACATTATCACATATATCATGTCACGATGCCCCCCCCCTTTACTACTGTACACGTGAGACCACCTCCTCTCCTCACACCACAACTAACAGTTAATTAAGTGCATTTCGCTGGTTTGTTATGATATTACATTACAATGGTGGCAGTGGTTTGATGTGCAGTGGTGGCAGTAAGATTTGTAAACAGGTGGTAGCGGTGGAATCATGCCATATTAGATAAAACAAAATTAGTCGAAGTAAAATGTCTTAATTGCCATTTTCTAAATTATGGTTATCCCCGAGAACCGATTTGTAAAACGTGTCCCCCTATTCCCCCGGCCCTACCCACTTGAAATTACTGAAGGCTCCCTAACACGCTAAAAATAACCGCATTAACGATCTATATTTTATGTAAGTGTACATGGTAAAATGTGTCGGTTTACAATGTCTTTTATCCATGAGTTAGCGATACCACATTCTTCGGAAAAGAGTACAAAACCTACAACCAACAAATTTAAAATAACAACTTTTGGTCTCTTTCTACAAATGTTCAAACATATTGGTGCGTATTTGAATAAATAAAATTAAACCTGAGCGAAGTTTAGTACGCAAGTCTAAGGCTGCGGTCAGGGTTGCCTGGGCAGTAATGGGGTGGGGGGGGGTGACAACAATTGAGGGTTCAAAGGGAGGCCATGAAAATTATGATGGTCTGAAAGGGGACCGAAATATTTTTGTCATGATGTGAGCCATATTAAACCTCAGGAGCCGTCGTTTACCGAGTCAATTATTTTTTTTTTAAACAATTCTCGCAGCGAGAAATTGCAAGACCTATTTTCATTAGTGAGTTGGATGATAGCCCAGAATCCAGCTTGAAAGACAAAATCCAACTAGCTAAGTATTTCCAAGTATAGGTAAAAAGGCCCAATGTGAAACCTTTTTCGTAAAGCCCACAGCTATTTGACGTAAATAAATCTCCCATTGTTATGTATGGATGCTGATTCGAAGTTGATTTCCACTGTTAGTTTATGTAGTGTACCATAATGTACATCTCTGAGGTGGGGGGGGGGGGGGAGGGAGGTACTCTAGCAATCTATAGTTACATATTAAACTAGTGATGTGTAACCAGGAGGGGGAGGGCTGCAACAATTCGTGGGTTTATTGGGAGGGGAGAGGTCATGATTTTTTTGAGAGTGCGAGGGGATGGGGGGCTATGAAAAATGTTCTAACCAAAACAATGTGGTAAAATCTCACCCCAGCCTAATAACGCAACCAATGTTATTTTTTGATGCGAAATCTGACAGAATTCAGATGCATCAAATTCCGACCCCTACAATCGCTCGGTTCAAAATGTTTATCGTGCATTAATTGCAATATTTTAAAAAATTTAAGTCAATTGAAGCTCTTCTACAATCGTAGTTTTGATTTTTTTTTAAATATCTATCTCAAAATTGAGAAATTGTGCTTGAATTTATTAGACCAGTGTCATACCTTCTGCTACCATAATTTTCACGACTCAAAAATCAGTCAGAAATTTGGACGAAAATCACTCAATAATCGTTTAGGTGTATTAAATTGTGACATGGTATGTTTGGTTCACAAGAACGGTTTACTGAACTGCTCAGTACTCTTTTAATATTCATAAGCCTCGAAAAAAGGGGACACAACACGTAGCTAACAAAAGGTGGAAGCGCGCGCGCTGGGACGTAGTGAATTTCTTGCCACGTTTTTAAGTCCGAAGGGAATCAACCAATTTAAACAGACTGCAGCTAGATGCAGACATTCTGACGCCAATATTTTGATGTCTGCGTTTGATATCTGTACTGTGGCACATTAGTTCAGTTCATTTTAGACAAAATACAACAAGAAATTGTAATTTTTCGATCTCCAGTACCGTGGCCTGCGGGGGCAGCTGCCTCCTTGCGATTTTTGGTAAAAATGAAACTTTTCTAATACATAGCGGTGTCATTAAAATCGTTATTGATGATTCCTAGTACGCCCGCTTTGAATTGAAGGTTCACTAAAGTCAAAAGTGAGTGTACTTACACTGACTCCTCGCTATTATGTTTCTCTAAGGCCAAAAAAAAGGTTTTGTTTCCCGTCCTAAGGTAATTTCAAAAATGATGCGGTGATGCGGGTTGGGTTTTTTTTTCTGTTTTTTTTTCATTTGTTATTGGGGGGGGGGGGGGTATTCCCAAGAACGCTGGCAAACTGTTCTCCCAAGGACTGGTACTACTTTTGCCATCCCAAGTTACGATCTTGCAACCACCTGATAATGGCATTGTAGAGTTCAAAACGTCTGTTTGGGCGATCCAAATTATGAAATTTAGGCCACACTTTTGAATGTCTTTGAGTCATCAGAACATGGAAGGCATCTTTAACAGGTTGCTGTGACACTTTTTTATAGTCTTCGATCAAAACGATCTTTAAGTACTTGCCAAATTCCACTATGTCTTCCAGTTTTGCTTGTAGGGGGACACTCTGGAAATTTCCGTCATATACACGTGACACCAAAGCCTCAATACGGCATAGTTCGTACTGTTCGGGTAGAATAAATCGATCCCCAGAACTTAGAATACCTTTACATAAGTCCTCGTACAATATGCATACCTTGGTGGAACTTTCAACATCGACAAGTCCAAATGGACGCAAGATTTTGCTGCCAACGGACACTTGAATGGACAAAAGCATAGCGATACAAAAATAAAACATCCCCCTCACTGATCTACCACAGGAAACTGACAACGTACGAAGTATTTCAACTGTAAACAAAAATTCAGTGATTGTAATACTATATATTTACGGTAGTTAAAGAATTCTTGTTTAGATGTACCTCTATGCATTTCGTCTTCTTTACATGTTAGTTACATTCGAACGTGTTTCCCGGGTAGTGTTCATGTTTATCTCGGCGAACGCGTACCGTACGCGTTCTCTGCAGTTCGCTTAACTCCTCGAACCTAAGCGCACATATCACACTAGTACACATGAATGATGATATAGACAAGGTGGGAAAGCTTGAGAGGACGTAATCGAAAAACACTACCCAATAAAAGAAAGAAATCCTCGCTTCAGTTTGTTCATGAGTAAAATGCATGATTAAACAAAGCCTTATCTATGCATATAAAATTGTAGCGTTGCGTTGTCGGGTTTTCTCTTTTAATGATGTTTGAAGGATATTGTTAGTCACTTCCGCATTTCAAGCTTTCCTTCCTTGTCTATTTCTACACATACGTCGCAAAAGTAGTCATGAAGTATTGTACGATTCATAGAAATATTTGCCACAGTTGTGTTATATGAACTCAGAAAGGGGAAATTTAAGAAATAATTTCTAAAAAACGTTGTCCTTATCGTGAAAATTTCGGTCGCTTCGCATAGCGTTGCGTATACTATAAACTGTCTGTGTGTCCGCTAGACGTTCTGTCTCACGAGCTTCTACAACACATGTAGAGAACGCGTTCATCCTTATAACATGTATGTACGCGTCTACATGATCGCTATGTTCCAACGTATTCAGACGAAATGTATAGAGGTACCATCAAATTACCAGTACTTTAATTACCCTTTAAATATACTAATACAATCACTGATTTTTTTTACGGTTGAAACATTTAGAACGTTGTCAGCTGCCTGTGGATCTACAGTAGTCAAATGAATTTTCACAAATCGCCAATGACGTCTGAAACAATAAAGGGGAAACAATAAAAACGTACGATGCGCATGGTTTGGAATGACGCGCGCGAGGACGGGAAACAAAACCTTTTTTTTTCTTGGCCTAATGTACGCTGGCTTATATTTAAATAAAAAAGTGTCTAGTTAAAAATTGTTACTTTGTTCGGGAGAAGGGCGCACATGCACTTTGCATTTTCGTAAGTAATAGTACTCTTGAAAGTCTCCTTCATTTGAAGACAGCAAGTTGCAATAATGTCAGCAACTGAAACGTCAAAAAAACCGTCGTGTTCGTCAGTCTTTTGACATTTGTCAGGAAACAGGCAGGGTAAGTATATTATGTATCATGTGAAAGGAAAACGTCAGTCAACGTGACGTCGCCGCCTACATGCAGTGACTCCGATCCAAAGGTGCGCTCGATCCCCTTTGTCTTGTTCCTTAGGTCAGAAAAAGTAAAGAAAAGTAATTTAAAAAAAACCTGTTCAACTGCCCGACATCCCATAGTTTGGCATTTCATTTTTTCTGTGATGGGCAATATATCCTCACGCGGGCTTCGCATGTCAGTGAATTGCACACTTTCTTTAAAAGTGAGGGGATTTCTTTAAATTATCTGAATAATACATCTAACAATATACATTTTAGTTAAGTCCAAATTGAATAATATCTTATAAAGTGGTTTATCTGCCTCTGGTAACGCATACAAGAGTGAGATTAAACTAATCTGTTGCATATCCAACTTTCGCTAAAAGAAATTTAAACTAATTAAATTCACGACCATGGGAAGGGGCTGAGCAGTCATTGATCCATCAATAGACTGAAAGTCTTGAAATGTTTTGCCGTTTTATTCGGAATTTGCTTTCGGAAAAAATTAAACTTCAGGAGAAGTCAATTAACAATCAAGTGCACATCTGCAAGATTTCTGTCAGCTTTGCCACAACAAAATACACTTTATGGCCAGATAATATTGTGCTACATAGTATAATTGTACGTCTCAATTCTTGTATTTTAATATCATATTCAAACACTGTAAGACCTTAAGTTATGTCTATGGTTTGATATGTTTTGCCTGTAAATGACCTCCTATATTGTGTGTGTTATTAAATATCATATTTGGAGATATCTCCTTCCAATCAGTTGCAATGACAGTGATAATTTTCTTTCTCACAAAACAATATGAAAGATGGTTGGCTAAATACCTCCCTGTTTACGTATAGGTTAGACTTCATATTGAGAATCTCCTTATGCATGTGAAATCCACATTTAGACTAATTCTTTGTAAAGTTATCTCGTTTAGAATGTTACGTTATTGTAGATGGTTATCGTTGTTATTGTAATTCATCATCGTACTATATATATATATATATATATATATATATATATATATATATATATATATATATATATATATATATATATATATATATATATATATATATATATATATATATATATTTGTATACTAGTATCTCCACTGTAGTGTAGGTGACAGAAGGGGTTGCTAAAATAATTAGGAGCCTCATTAGTTTGATCGATATTATTTGAGAGGAGCGGTTGAGAGGAGACACAAAATTTGTTTAACCGTACATTGTGTACATTTCCTAACTGTAGAACTGATGGAAGTCGATTGCTATGCCGACAAACTGCAAGATATAAAATCAAAATGACTGAAATAAGGTCTATATAAACTAAACCTGAAATGTTTTACTTTCCGTATATATGGTTTGTTTTGACATCCTTGTAAAGTATTATGAAAAAAAATTGACCTACCTATCCATAGGTTACCCGTTAAACAGCTTTTTTAAAAGTTTTTTTTTTTGGCCTCATATACTAAAACATTCACTGATAAAACGACAGATCTATCTATTTTTGGAATATTTGGTGGCCCTGAAAGGGCCGTTTGTGTGTGATCACAATATCACTCTGAATCGTCAGCATCGTCATCATTTTTGTTTACTTGAATGTTTCTGCAGCTATTTTCAAAAGATACGACATTGCATATGATACATAATTCCGTACGCTAACATGAATATAATGTAAATTGCATGCTAATTTATGTAAATTAGCCACCTTTCCAAATTTTAAATACATGATTGCGCCAAGACAAAGTACTGCCCCCTTGGCAATTTGGTCAGGCTACGGCCCTCATCTTGCTATCTGATGAAAGTGTAGCATGTGCACTTTCATTTCAATTTCCAGGTCTGCGTCACCATATATCAAACAGAGATACAGTGATCTGCAGCGTGCTGTATACAAAGTGCACTACGTTTGACGGCCAAAACCTATGAAATTTGAGACAGTTATAACGGAACAGAGAAGAACAAATTTATAAAGTATACTCTATTGTTATGACTTTTTTTTAATGTTATGGTGTGCTCCAAGTCTTAACTCAGAAATTTAGGCCGGAAAATTGTGTGGTTCCGGTTACGCTCAATTTTAGAATAGGTGGGATGGGTTAGGTAGATTTTTTAAATTTTATTTGTTTAGTTATTATATTTTTTCTATGTGAGTGTCTAGTTCAGGTTTTCTATTGTTTTCCAAATGGTCTCTGTGCTTGCTATTTCTTCTTATAAGGTATAAAGCCATTAAAGATTGGAAGAATAGTTTTAGATTTGTTTTCTCGAATATGTAAAAAAAAAAAAAATAGGATCGGCAGTGAAAAGCTAGGTGGGGTCGGGTAACAGGAACCAAACAATTATCTTTAGGCCTTAAACAACTTATTGCACCTGTTTCACAATCTACAATCACCAGTTGTTGTTGTTGTTGTTGTTGTTGGCTACAAGACAAATATATGACTTCATGATTATGACAAAAAAACAAACCAACATTTTCCGGTTTCCTTTACATAACTTAATAGAATAATCAATGTGGAATATGGAATTGCGACCGAAAATGGATACACTCAGGCGAAAGTCTATACTATTAAAAAAACACTTTTGTGTAGTTAGTGAATCGATGGCACTCGAAATTATACACTTGATGAGTTTTTTTCTACTTACCCTTTATGTCGATAACATTACAAATGAAAGAAAAATCATGATAGAAACAATAAAAATGTAGATCGTACACGTTATCCCATCAAATAACTCTTTTTCACTGCCATTGCGTCTTGATTATTCTAACTTTCTCTAGACAAAAACGCTCTTTAAAACAGTGATAATTTTGCTGATGGACGTTTAATAAAGCAAAGCTGATTTTTCTAGATTCTACCTTGAGTCAAATAATGGAATTCTGTAGCTTCCAGCGTGATATATTTTACTTTGAATAGTTGAGGGACAATTATCTGCAGTGTCAATATTCATTTTAATTGACCCTTCTAGCGTAAAGTTAAACCCGGATATTGTAGCATTTTACAAACTAAAGTCGAATACTGTTCGAACAAATATTGCAGTTTCACATGCAATAGTGAAAACGGATAATGCCTTTAGGGAATATGATAATACATTAATATAAATTATTCATAATTGGAAATCTAGTCAACGCTTTGAAGGATTGACATTCAGCTCATCAAATGTCTGGTAACGAAATTAAGTTTTACAATGAGAACGACGTGTTTGTCTAAGTCTTGCAGTAAACCTTGCGAAACAGGTAAAACGAAGTCAATTGCACTGTGGCACTCTTAAAGAGGTAAGCTACTGCACGACATAAAGATGTTTCCGTAAACTTTGGGTTGTGCACGGTAATATGACGATTTCATATCACTTGCATTATCGGTTTATATTCTTACCATGACATATTTACGTGGTTTCTTTTAACTTATCCAACGACACTACACCAATTTCAACAATTGTAAACGTCTTGGCTTATACCTGGCAATAACGAGTTGAAACGTGTTCCTCATTCATTGTTCAATGAAATATCTTGCCATATAGACATTGTAGTCATCTAACATGCATAAGAATATATTCATTATTTATTTATTTATTTATTTATTTATTTATTGTATTATTTATCTATCTATCTATCTATCTATCTATCTATCTATCTATCTATCTATCTATCTATCTATCTATCTATCTATCTATATATATATCTCTCCCCCTCTCTCTCTCTCTCTCTCTCTCTCTCTCTCTCTCTCTCTCTCTCTCTCTCTCTCTCTCTCTCTCTCTTATATATATTATACATGTATTGTGTAATTTAACATATAATTGTATTCAAGACATAATTCTGTCGTCAAACACACCCTGTGCAGTTTGTTTTTCCTTAAAGGTGGCTGATTGTACTTTTTGCACGTCACGCGATCTACATTATAACAAGCGATCCGTGGCAAAACAAGAACGAGCTAAGCGCACTAATTAGTTGATTGCGTCCTACTTTTCAGGTCCTCTTCATTGTATTAGCAAGGCAGTTTTCAATGGCCAATACATTTAAAATAAGAAAGCAAACGACTAGTATGAAAGTACCCTTGAGTGGTAAGCCAACCATATCGACATTTTAACGAATCTATTTGGTAGATTTTTGCCTGTTTTAGAACAAATAATAATTAAATGAAGTAACCTCCAAGACTCCTACATTCTATGATCATTAATTTTACTTTGAAAGGGTATCGGATCAAATAACATTTGAATAATTGTATTTGAGCTTGGATGAATGATTACGTCGACAAGTGCTGCCATCCTTATCCTGTTCATGTTGAGTACGCGTTCATTATCCTTAAGACGTCAACATTACCGAACGAATACTACTTGAAAAGACAGTGGATAACCTGTCTCATATCTTCATTCAACACTACCGGAGAGCCACTTTTCCATTATTGGTTCTTTACTGCCATAATTCAATATTTGGAACATCAGTGTAACTAATTGAAGTGTAAAAGACAGGCCACGGACATTTGATAAATGGTCTGTCAATGTCCTGCTTAAAAACTGATGTTTTCGAATACCTGCCTTTCTGCGTAATATTATTGGGTTATCCTTTCTTTGCTTTTACATTTGCTTGCGATGCAGAATGTCGCCCTCTTGAGACGAAATGACTATCTACGACTCTCTTTTTTTTTATTTACATCATGGTTATCACTATTTAGCTGTGTCAAAACTACAATATTGGTACCATTGATAGCGAGAGGTGTGTTCTGTGACTGAAAACCCTTGCCCACCGTTGCCTCAATACGCCACACCTTTCTTTGCAATATATATATATATATATATATATATATATATATATATATATATATATATATATATATATATATATATATATATATATATAATTGATACGGATGGAATTGAAATCCACCAATCGAAGAGAGGCAAGAAAAAAAGTCGGAAGTCTTGCTAGCCTGAAATATTCTATTCATTCCAAAACTCCGAAATTAACTTAGTTGTACCTTCGTTAATTTTAAATCGTATTTTTTAAAGATAGGCTGAAAGTTCCAGCCGTTGGTCCGCTTATATAACCACTCGGTCGATAACTTAGAGAGTGCCATAAGTGGAAGGAACGACTGGATGGATATATGTCAGGCTATTTGAAAGATAGGTGGGTTTCTGCTTTGAAAATTTCCACGCGATACAATATGTCGCCCTCTTGAGACCAAACTAACTTTACAGACTACAACATCTTTGACTTTGTAAAAGCGAGATGCGTGTCATGTGAGTGAAAATCATTACCCACCGGTGCCTAAACAAGGTAGCATTTCGGTGCCACGACTTTCTTGAAAATCCATCAATTCAAAAGAAGTTGTGTAATTGAACATGTCGAAGGGCATATATGATACCACAGCTTATAGAGGGGGTATCGATTACGTTTACACGTCTTTGAGTACGTCCCCAGAATCTCAACTTTTCTAGAACTAAGTATTTAATATATGTAAAAAGTTTTTCCAGCCCGTCCACTCTCATGAATATTATGTCGGTCCAATTGATGTTGTTTGTTAATGTTGGTTTTATGAGTAAGGGGTCTTTCTTATGTAGTCGCGAAAGCATATTGATATCAATATACATATAATGTAAAGTAAGATATTAAACAATTTAATATACAGTTTCATTATATATCCAGATATTGTGCGTTAATCCATTAGATAAATAGGAATGTCAAATCAATCAAACAATCAACAAAACAACCAACTGACCAACCGACCAACTCATTCAATCAATTCGAAAGCTTGCCAATTTTCTGCGTATTCACATGTGTACAGTTACTCTTGTCATATACGTGCTACGATCATCTCCACCGTATAAACCGTATAATCAACATTGGGGCATTGATAAACATGAATACGTTATCACATCCTCACGTCACTTACTGTCTGTGATGGATTACTACTGACTTATGCTGTTCACAATTTCCCCATCATGATATTTAGCTTGATTTTTGGTATAATTTGTCCCCTTGACTATATGTGGAAAGTGAGATCTTGAGTTCGTAGAAAACGACAACACGTGTGCATTGTATAGTAACTAGACTAGTACTAGTACAGTCGATCGCGACTGCAAGCTATTGTTAACATTTCATTCAGGTTTCAACTGTGGATTAATTGGTTTGATGTATAGATGTATTCCATTCTTAACTTTTAAAGTTACTTTAACGGGACCGCTGATAGTCTTCATCTCATCGACGCTCAGAATAAATTGATTTATTGTCATGGCAACGGCAACTTTTAATTTATTCATGGCAAACGTCTGTCCCATACAGTTCCTATGAAATAAAGAAAGGTTTAACACATTTAACACTGAATTGCTATTCTTGCATAGTGCAGTAAAAACAAGCTTCTAACGAAAACATTACATATGCACTGGACGATTTTAATGGCTATATTTTTTTATTTTTTTTTTTAACTGATAATCAACATTTCAACTTGACCACTTCTACATCCAACTGTGCAGGGCACCTATGTATGTTTTTCTTTTACATTAGAAGTTGTCTGAGTGTGTGTAAAACATTGTCATATTACATGTCACTGAGTGAAACACCAACCCAACATCATTTTAGCTGTAATAATTGCGGGTTGCTAACTTCGTATTTGTACTGCATTTTACATGGTATAATTTTGCTTACAACACAATTTGTATTTTTTCTCACTCTGTGCAAACTTTAAAGCTGCAATTTGACGTTGCACGGTAACAAATATGACGACATTGGCCTATTCTATAATGACGTCGAGGTTTTTTTATGCTATTTTAGTACACGGATTGAAAGAAAGGAAAACAATGCACATAATTAATAAAGGGGAATTATTTACCTTGGTCCAGCTGCGAAAGGAATGAATGCATGGGAAGGTCTGTCTTTGGAATTTTCTGACGAAAACCTTCCAGGATCATAGATTTCAGGATTTGTCCAGACGTTTGCATTGCGATGACAGGCAAAGGTATTGATAGCGACAATGTGATCTGAAAGCAAAAAAAAATAGTTTAACAACTTACACATATGTAAACATTAACAAATTACAAAGATATTAAATAAGGCATGGTCAAATATAATATACACCCTGCAATAAGAACTCGAAAATATTGCTTTGGGTTGACGCAAATATTATATATCTTCCTGCAGATCTAGAGACCAGTAATTCCATGCCTCGACGGTAGCAAAACTACTAATATATAATATCACAAACACACTGTTGTCTAAGTACGAAGTTTCAGGGTAGGGTGACTTTTGACCGTGACTTGGCCAAGACATTCACTAAAATCATTTCGTATCAACCCGTCTTGACAGTCTCACAAATGCAGTGTTTTAGTTTTGCCACTAGGAGCGCTGTTCATAAGCTGCCTCTGAACTATAAATTCAGCACCATGGCCTCATTTTAACAGTTGTCAATTACAGTGTTTCCTGACAAAAAAAAGATGGCGGAATTTTCAACCAATTCACCAATCTTCGATAGCTTTACTTCAAATTGGACAATTTTATTTTTTTTAAATAACAACAAGGAGAGGCTGACCAGAATACGGTGTACGATAATTAATCAAACTCTACAATTAGGTACTGTTATATATGCTGTGATGGTATTAATATAATTTTCATTTGAATATTCAAATCAGGATTTACCAACCTGCCGGCACACACTTTCCATCAGGTAAGAGTAACGGTTTCGTCAATTTCCTGGCAATAATTGGCACTGGGGGTTGAAGACGTAAGGTTTCCTTAATACACATAGTGATGTAGGGCAGCTTAGCCATATCATTCCTGATAACCAGTGATGTAGGAAAGATGGAAATAAAAGAACAAACGAAACGAAACTACTAAATCACGTACGCCTTGTCAAGAACTCCGGTACGCGATGTGTTGCCACATTCTTAACAGGTACTTCCTGAATCAATAAAATATTGATAGTTTTTAAATAAAGTCTGTATACCCCACTCCTGCGTTTTTGAACTCTATATTGTTTATTTCTCTGGACAAAAATAAACAGTTTGTTTAACTACAGAACAGATGCAGCAAATAATGCAGTCAATAGTCGAAATTCTGAATATATGGATTCTTTCTTAATTTGAGCCCGCCCGACATGTAAAGTTGTTACAGCATCACCAAGAGTAGTTTAGGCAGGATAAGAAAGGTATAAACTAAAATTAATATTATGACGTGGAATAGATTACAGAAAGTTGTTAATTTTTTTTAAGGTGCCTGTAAATGGGACGCGTTCCCATTAGTCGTACATTAAATAAATTAAATAAATAAAATAAATAAGTACTGATGAGGACGAATTTGATGATGCAATATAAAGACAGGCGTCAATCACAATACATAATCTTGATATCTTCAGATAATTTAAATAAAAAGTGCTTTTTAAATCTGTTTAACCTTTATAGGTGGTTTCAGTTTGAGGCTGCCTTAGTTTGTCACACCACCACCCCCTCTCCGCTCTAATAATAATAATCTTTCAATAACATCTCCATATTTATTAGTCATCTCACCATTCTAGTATCTTCTTATCTTTACTGTCCATCACTCCATTAATCTCTTCTCTACACTTCAGTTGATGTTCAGGATGTTTTGCTAAGTGATAAAGGCACCATGCGAGTCCACTGGCAGTTGTGTCGTGTCCGGCAAACATAAATGTGTTAACTTCATCTCGGATCTCACCATCTGTTAGACCGTTGCCATCTTCATCCTGTGTTAACGACACATAATTACAATGCAAACTACTTGTGAAGTTCGAAATGATTAAACTCATTATGCTATAAGCTTCCAGTGTGATGAAGTGAATGTGTTGCTATATGTAGGCTTCTACTGCTAAAATGATGAATAGTGTAAATATAAGGTAATGTACAAAAAATATGTTGCTTCCGATAATATGACTTTAGAAAATGTTTAAACGATTTTTTTTAAAAGGTGACCACAGATGAGGTTAGGGCATCAGAGTGTACTCGGAAATAACTAAATTGTTACCATTTTATCATTTTGCATGCAAAATAAATGTTTAGGGGAGGGGGTTGAACTAAGGTAGGTCCAGTTATCGGAAAAAAACTCTGTCCAATTATCCCCTCAATGTCCGATTCAAAGAACAATGTCAATGTACTTGAGACCTCTGCAACAAGCCCAACCACAATGTGGCGTTGGACAACACCGATGTTCTAGCCAAAAAAAAAACTGACCTGGTTAAAACATAGACCGTATATGATTCAGGTTGCAGGTTCGAGTCCCGTCGCTGCCTGCTGTTTGTTTCTGAGTGGCTAAAGTCCTTGGGCAAGATTTGAACCACGACTGTGCCTCAGTCAACCCAGCTGTATAACTGGGGACCTGGTAGGATGTAGGTTGCAATGTGAAGGCTTTAATCCTATGCGCTTAAATGGCTGCAATGGATTGTATGCTCCCCGGGGAGTTGAGGAAGACTAAAGGGCCGTTGTGCCATTCTGATCCGAGCCAGGGGTAATAATTGTAAAGCGCTTTGAGCACGGAGT